>NW_028063851.1:0-8228 GCF_054177405.1 Leptonychotes weddellii
GGGTCTTGCAGTGGGGAGGGGCCGGTGTAGCGGAGAGGGGCCCTGCACGGGGAGGGGCCGGTGCAGCGGGGAAGAGCCGGGTGCAGAAGGGAGGGGCCTGTGCAGCGAGGAGGAGGCCGGGGCAGAGAGGAGAGGCCCAGTAGCGGGGAGGGGCTCGTGCAGGGGGGAGGGGCCGGGTGCACGGGGGAGGGGCCGGTGCAGCGGGGAGGGGCCCTGCAGAGGGGAGGGGCCCTGCAGAGGGGCGGGGCCTGTGCAGCGGGGAGGGGCCGGTGTAGCGGAGAGGGGGCCGGGGCAGAGAGGAGGGGCCCAGTAGCGGGGAGGGGCCCGTGCAGGGGAGAAGGGCCGGGTGCACAGGGAGAGGGGCCCGTGCGGCGGGGAGGGGCCCGCAGCCGCAGAGACCGCAAGAGCTCTAGGGCCAGTGAGCAGGCGAGGCGGTCAGGAGGAAGACGCCCAGTGATTACAAGGGAATGGTTAGAGAAGGGGGGAGGGCAGTTACCCAAAATCAAGGTCACGCACCTCTCGCAGGTGCAGCCCGCGGCAGGTAAGCTGTCGCTGGAGGTGCGAACGGCAGTGAAGCCGGGAGGGCAGGCTGGGGGCACCGGGCCCCGCCCCCGACAGGTCCCAGACACCTGGCCTGCGCGCCCCACGGTCGGCGGCTTGGAGCGCCAAGCTGTGCGGCCTCACCTTTTTCCACGTGCACCTCGATAATCTTCTTCTCGCGGATCACCTTGGTGCCACTGCAGCTGTCGCAGCGGTCCTTGGGGCTGATGCGCTCCCCCTGGCCCTTGCACTCGATGCACACGGTCTGGATCTGCTGCACCACGCCCGGCCCTATCTGCTGGATGTGGATCTGCATCCCGCGGCCCTTGCACAGGGGACACTTCTCCACAGACCCCTTCTTCCCACCGACGCCTGGGGGGAGGCACGGAGTGAGAGCTGGCTCCTGTGCCAACGGCCTGTCCCCCCAGGCGCCAGGGAGGGCAGTCGGGGCCCCTAGGCGGGACACGGGTGTTTACAACCGTGGGCAGCAATGTACAGAGCCTGGATGATTCCAAGCGAGCAAGGAACATGTTAACATGTGAGCTCACGGGTCTGGGGTCCGTGGCTTTGGCCGTGCCCGGCCAGATTCACTTCGTGAGCCTCACCAGCTGTGCCCACAGGTGACCAAGGGGGCTGGGCTGAGAGGCCTGGAGGGCGGCGGCCCCGCTCGGCCACCTCAGGACAACGTGCGTCCGAGGCCACCAGACACGACTTTTCTTGAAAAATCCTATCTTAAAAATTGTGTTAGTTACATTTATGTGTGAGTCAAGGGGCAGCAGACCAGACCAGCTTCACGGGAACACGGGCTCGTCTGCCCGCTTATGCCCAGGGCTGCCGGGGACCTGAAACACTTCCTGTCTGGCCCTTTTGCAGGAAAAGTTTGCTGACCCCTAAGATGGGTGAACCATCTTGACATTTACATGTTTAAAATAATTATCAACATGAAATGTCAGTCAAAATAAAAACGGTACAGGGCAAACTAAAACCGATTTGGCCCTTAGGCCACCAGTTTGCTGTCTGTTGGGACCCTTACATTCGAAAAGATAAAAAATGATTTTTCTCTGAATTATAAAACAATCAGAACTGTTTCCAGATCTAAGGGGTCACAACTATGGGACTCATTCAAACATTCATTTTTACCTTCACATTTCTCACAAATTACATTTTTCTGGAGGGCCAACTTCTTTGTGACTCCATTATATAAATCTTCAAGAGTTACAGACAACTGATGGACAACATTCTTGCCTTGGGGGAAAGGGGAAAGGAGAACAATTAGTAACACGGCAGGAAATACGCCCGTGACCTTGGCTGCAGAGCCGTGCCTTCCACCCGCCGCTCGCGGCCTCACCTCCAGGCCCCCCCCCCCCACCACGAGATCGAACATGCTTTGTAGCTGGGAGCCAATCATTCAATCATTTATAGACGTCAACAAAGACTTTCCATCTTTATTTTCTAAGAACAAACCTGAGGCCATCGCAGGGGGGCGGGGGGTGACCCTAAGCAGAGCTGCGGGTTCTCCCGTGAAAGAGGCCCTTTCTTCCCTCACAGGAGGGTGTGACCCGTCTGAGCACTGTTCAAACTCCTCCCCGAGCCCCAGGCTCTTTCCGTTTTGGGCCCTTCTATAATCTGTGGCCAAGTGGGAACTCTTTCCTCTGCTGAAATCTTATCTGTGGGCCCCTGTGTCTTCGGGGTGGGATTCTGTCCGCCCAGTGCCAGGCCAGGGTCGGACAGCCCAACGGCTGCCTGTGGGGCTCTCTCGGTGGCGGACACATGCTGTCCCTGTTCACTGGCTGTCAGTGTGGACAGACAACTGCACTCAGGACGTGAAGCTGTTCACCGCAAGACAGTGAGAGTGCTGGGCAGGAGGGGACCCGCGCTTTTCATCGTGTCTGTCGTCAAGCACACGAGCCGGCAACCCTGACATGGGGCCAGGGCTTTTCCTAATGAACTCGGGACTTTCAGCACCCTGTGTTCAAGAGTGGACAGCCAAGCTTTTGAAGCTCACTCGATTATACCATGAAAACAAATACTGCCTTATTCATCCAGGGCCTCTTGCTGATCCAGACCACCCTTCGTAAACCCCAATGCAGAGCTTATTCCTTGTGATTTTACCCAGGATCTTAATAAGCTTGGCTAGCTATCTGGTTTTCAGGTCCAAAACAGACTGTCCACAGTAGAAACTGGACAGGGGAAAGGGGCAGCTGGGGACCACTGCTAACGGCCAGAGGTGGCAGCCTGTGGCCTGGCAGGAGGGACGAGCTGGAAGAGCAAACCCCACAACTCAGACAGCAGCCTGGGGCCCTCGTTCACCTCCTGGGCATGAAGCTGCTAACCACAACACATTCCAGAGAAAGGCAGGGAGGCTCTCTTACAGAGATGTTCCCACATGAGGGGTGGAAAATCTGAGCAGCCTGAGAAAATGGACACCCTGCAGAG
This sequence comes from Leptonychotes weddellii, assembly GCF_054177405.1. Taxonomy (NCBI): domain Eukaryota; kingdom Metazoa; phylum Chordata; class Mammalia; order Carnivora; family Phocidae; genus Leptonychotes; species Leptonychotes weddellii. Next base: position 2,977 of record NW_028063851.1, read on the forward strand.
CGCCAGCCAGAAACAGAGTGCACAGGCCAGGTCAGGAGGCCGGGACAGGAGGCGCCATGATGTCACGAGATGAACGTCCTTCCTCCTCCCTGCTCACACCCCATTTGCTCCCTGTCGGGTGGTGTCTGCAGGTGTCAGGTGAGTGCTCCAGGTGCTAGGAGGCTCCAGGTAGCCCACATACTATGGGGTGGGTGGGGGGGACTATTTAAAGCTAATGATCCCTGGGGCGCCTGGGTGGCTCAGTCGTTAAGCGTCTGCCTTCGGCTCAGGTCACGATCCTGGGGTCCTGGGATCGAGCCCCACATCGGGCTCCCTGCTCAGCGGGAAGCCTGCTTCTCCCTCTCCCACTCCCCCTGCTTGTGTTCCCTCTCTCGCTGTGTCTCTCTCTGTCAAATAAATAAATAAAATCTTTAAAAAAGAAAAAATAAAGCTAATGATCCCTTTTAAGGCATGATCCACCCTGATTCCAATGACACGTAGGATTTGAAAACTATAAAACTTGCTCAGTGTCTTTAAAAAGCACTTACCTCTTCTCTCTCTAGCCATCCGTCCCCCGCCCCCAAAGAACATGTCAAAGATATCCATGGGTGAAGAGAAGCTGGGGCTGCCTGAGCCTCCTTCCTTAATCGCCTGTTCACCACCCTGGTCATAAATGTCCCTCTTCTTTGGATCTGAAAGCACTTCATATGCCTGGGATATGAGCTTGAACTTTAAAATAAAAAGAGAGAGAGAGAAGGTGTGAGTTGTTTGTTACGCAGACCCACCACGATGAATGCAAGAACGGAGGTATTCTGCACCCAGCACCCACACTAGCCGCCGGGCACCCCCTGGAGCCCCATCACTCCTCTCGCGGAGCGGGGAAACACGGGGCCTGTGGGGAGGGGACGCTCCTCCCAGCCTTGGCTGCACCCGACAGGAGGCAAAGCAGGGAGGCCAGGGCGTCACCGGCCCCCGATAAAGCCCAGGCTCCCGGCTGCAGCCACTGGCCTCCCTGGCCTCCCCGGCCTCCCACGCACCAGTCTACCTGCTCGAGACCACAGACGCCTCGGGAGCACCTGTCCGCGTGTGCGCTGCAGACACCGTGCGGACCTGTGCTCCGGCCTGGCCCCCAGAAGCCCCCCCGCCCAGTCTCCCCATCTCAGTTACCGCCAACGCCAAAACCTTGTTTCCCCTCCCCTCCCATCTCATCTGTGAGCAAACCCTCTTGGCTGCCTCCCAGTGTTTGTCTCTGGTCCCTGACATCGCACTCCTGCAAAAGTGTGTCACCGGAATCCAGTTGTAGAAAAAGCATCCGAAAACCCAAATTGAAAGACATTCTGCAAAACTAAGACAGGAGAACTAAATGCAACGTGTGATCCAGGATTGGGGGCAAATGGCTACAAAAGATATTGGAACGACTGGAGAAAGGTGAATTTTTTCCCCAGGGTTAAACTTCCTAAATGTGGTAGGTGTACTGCAGGTAGGTACAAGGAGAAGCCTGTTGGAGTATTTGGGGCTGGAAGGCTGGGAGGCGTGCAGGTGAAGCAGACGTCACCACACGTTTGGGGGGGCAAGCCAGCACACAATCCCCAAGCTCATCTTTTCTTTCGGTATATGGAAGTTTTTAAAATAAAATTAGAACACTGTAAAATATCCCAAACCCATCCCTTCTTGCCACACCCCACGCCCACTCTGCAGAGGCCACCACCTTGCGCCTGGGTCACTGCCGTCAGCTCCTCAATGGCCTCCCACCTCTCCCCCTCACTCGGAGTCGCAGCCAGGCCCGTGTGGGTACACGGCCAGCCCACCGCCTCGCTAGTGCCACCCCGTGAGCACAGGGCCCGCGCTCAGCTGCGTCCACTGCTGTACCCGGGACCCAGAGGGCCGTCTGCGTGTTAGATGAATGGCTTGGTTCTAGGAGTTCAGGAATGAGTACGGGAGGTAGGGTGCCCTGCAGAGTCCTCTCCAGTGCGTGAGACGGGGTCTCTGTCAACATCCTACAGCACAGCCAGCTCCATAGAACAGAGAAGAAAAGCGCTAGGAGGAAGCACATACGGGGACATGACAGAGAAGCTAGTTTTCTCAGATCCTGGAGAGCTGTACTAGCCAACGAAGAACTAGGCGATTTAACAAGCCAAGTCCTCGAGCGACATCAGGGTCGTGCCCAGGTGCTTCTCTGTGTTTCTGCGAAGAAGCTGGCCTCACACCACCTCTCCATGGCAGGAAGACTGCGGGGTGGGGAGCAGGTGCCTGGTTCGGGAGCCCAGACCTTCTGGGCCTGTGTGCACGTCAGGGACCAGATGAATATGCTTCCTGAGAACTTCCACTAGAAACACTCTCCAAATACTCTGCACACTTGAAACACACCTAATGATCAACCTGAGAAGCAAAAGCAGTGCCCTGTCCTTGGGCAGTTAATCAGAGGCCCTATCTCCCACAGGGTGGGGGCTCCCATGGCCACAAGCAGGCCCGCCCCGCCCCGCCCCTGCGGCTCCAGCCCCCCCCTCCGAGTCTAACCCGGGTTCGGGCCCCACCCCACCCCTGCAGCTCCAGCCCCCCGAGTCTAACCTGGGTTCGGGCCCTGCCCCACCCCTGAGGCTCCAGGCCCCCCCTCAAGTCTAACCCAGGTTCGGGCCCCGCCCCACCCCTGCGGCTCCAGCCCCCCCTCCCCCCCGAGTCTAACCCGGGTTCCGGCCCTACCCCCTCAGCTGGAGGTCAGTGCTCTCACCAGCTCACTGTTCAGACTGACCATCTGCCCCGGGGCCTTAACGAGATCACCACGCACCTAGGAAAAAATGACTTCGGGATGATGTCGCAACTCGGGAGAGGATTTGTGAGGATATGCGGTGGTGACCGAAGCTACCAGGATGAGCACTATGATCACCCCCCAAAAGGCCGCCTGCAGAGCAGCTCGGGAATAGCAGGGTGATGTGTATGGTGGGTTTTCCTCTATATTCTGATGTTTCCTGTACTGTTCTGCTCTCTTGGCTGATTTTTTAACTTGAAAATCTATTATTCCAAAGAAAAGCCACAGTGAAATTGGCCAAAAGGCCGAATTCCTCGCAAGCCGATGAGGCCAACGGGCAAGAGCACGCCCGCTCACACTGCCCCGGCAGAGGACGGCTTCCTGACCAGCCGGGCGCCGCAGAGCTGGCCCTACAGACTCCGGGGACACCTGCCAGCAAACGGGCTGCCCGACGCCTAGCAACACGGGACAACAAGCACAAAACAAAGGCCGGCACCCCCAGCAGGCTCACGTGCCTCCCCGCAGGGTGACAGGATGGCTTAATCTATTTTTGAAGAGACATGAATAATGCAGTGACAAAGTTAGGAAGAACGAAAAGGCCCTACCAGTTCTACCCGTGACAGAGAAGGTGGACCGAACTGCACCCAGACGTGCACGAAAAAGAAAACTGTCTACACTGCGTGCCCAGCACACAGCAGAACCAGAAAGCGGGGACCTGGTGAATGAATGAGTGAGTCTCCTCTCAGGGAGCTCCATGAACTGTGTCCCCTGGCTCCTCACCCCTTTGATCTCCAACCCCACATCCACGGAGCTGCCAATCCCCCTTCACTGCAACTGCCCTCCCAAACCGTCTGCACGGGGTGCGCTCCGTTCCCCTGGCCAGCCCCTCACCTTCCGGCACCCGAGCCGCACCCGGACGTCACGGGACCCCCGCCCCAGGCCCGTGCACCCTCCGGCACCCGAGCCGCACCCAGACGTCACGGGACCCCCGCCCCCGGCTCACCGTCAGGAGCCTCGCATGGGACACCAATTCGGTGCCTGGCTCTAAGTAAACACTAGCTTGAAGCAAACCAGACAGTCTACTGAGAGAGAGATGCACAGGGCAACACCCACGGAAATGTCGTAGAGCTCGAGTGCACGTTTTGGACAGTGTCGGGGCGCAGAGTAGACTCGCTCCAAGTGCACACACACAGCCTGGAACACGCTCCCGGACGGCGCCCGGAGATGAGACTGAAGCCAGGCCCCAGGCCCCCCCGCAAGCCGCCTCTCGCCAGCCTCCCGAGCCGTCAGCCGAGAAGCCTGGATCCGCTCCGCTTAGAGGAGATCCTCACGCACAGGCTCCGGTGAACCCGCCCGCGAGCACGTCTGTGAATCACCAACACCACGGACAAAACCAGGCCCTCAAAAAGCTACAGTAAGCCCTCTAAATATAAACGAGAGAACGCGAGTGAGTAGCAAACGGTCTTACAGAAAAGCATGTTAAACTTGTGACAGCCGCGCTCGGCACATGTGGCTAAATATAAATCCCCTATCGCTGCTGCCAACAGTCAGCCCTCCTGGCAGCCCGCGCCGGCCTGGGAGCGGGCACACACACGGGCGGCACCTCCGGGCATCTAACCGCTAGACGCCTGATCTGCGGCTTCACCCTCCGCCTGGGTGTCACTGCTGTCCCCTACCCCTGAAGCCCACCCCCCCAGACCATCGGAGACTGCAGAGTTTTTTAAGGAAGCAACGAACAACGGAAAGAGAACTGGGACGGGCAAGCAGCCTTCCCAAGAACCAGGAGGTGGTCCTGCCAGTCAGCTGCTCGGGTGGGAACCGAGCCTCCCGGGACCGAGAGCAGACCGGCTCTGTTCCCTGAACAGGAATTTTTAATTCAGGTCTCCACCATGCAGAGCATTCTTCAGCCTATTATTGGTCCTTAGGATCAACTGTGGGTCATTTGTCACAGAAAACCTGGACTATTCCCGTAAAATGATGTGTCAGGATAGAGATCTCCCTGTCCCTGTTTAATAAATGTGATTATTGGGCGTCTCACGACCTTGACCAGGCAGGAGACAGGCACGCAGACCAAATCCCTCCCTGTTCTCAAGCCCCACACCGGGTTTGTCCCCCGTGATGATGCACCAGCAAGGAAGGAACACAAAACATTTCCCGCCGGTAGCTCTGGCAATCGCACAACTTGGGGTGGCGCGCGCCTTCGTTTCCCGGGTTGCGGGCTGCCCCTCCTACAGAACTGCCCCCCGACGCTGTGCCAACCGGGCTCCCGTGGGGTGCGGGACACACCACAGCAAGCAGGCTTGCAGAGGCGACGGAGGAGTGGGCGGGCTGCAGGGGTCACCAGGGGTCCCAGAGCCCAGGGGCAGCCCCAACCCCCGACCCAGCCATCTGCCCCCCACCCCAGGCCCCTAACCCCCACCGCCTGCCCCCACCCCAGTCCCTCAACCCCGGCCCTGCGACCCCAGCCCCTGACAGCCCCCGTCCCCCCCCCCCCCCGCCTCCTGCCCCCACCCCAGTCCCTCCCCCG
>NW_028063852.1:0-391 GCF_054177405.1 Leptonychotes weddellii
TTTTTTCATCCTCTCATCTGTGACAGATCTTCAGTCTTCCCTTGTTTTCTTTATCTTGACAATTTTGAAAAATATTGATTTAGAATTTTATAGACTCCCTCAATTTGTAGAGTTTTTTTTTATATAAAAACAGTTGAAATTATGAATTTTGGAGAAGAATACCATAGAGGTGATGTGCCATAACATCAGGGAGAGCATTATATTTGTATGTATTAAAAAGAAAAAAAATAGAAACTCTACAGCATCCACTGTATTTCTCCAATATAATGTTATTCTGTTTCCATTGTAATAAAACATATATTGAGGAATATATCTTTTAAGAATATAAAAATATTCTTTCTTCTTTAACTTTCACCTTCAAGTATGGTTTGTGGATCTTGCCTGAAGTGAT
>NW_028063853.1:0-391 GCF_054177405.1 Leptonychotes weddellii
ATAAAGAACATGTGATGTGTTTATACACACACACACACTGGAATATTACTCAGCCATAAAAAGAAATGAGTTCTTGCCATTTGCATCAATGTGGATAAACATAGAGTGTACTACACTAAGTGAAATAAGTCAGAGAGACAAATAGGATTTCACTTACATGTGGAGTCTAAAAACCAAACCAAAACCAAACCAAACCAACCAACAAACAAACCTTCAGAGAAACAGACTCATAAAGACTGAGAACAAGCTGGTGGTTGCCAGAGGGGAAGGGGTATGGGGAGACAGGTGAAATAAGTAAAGGAGATTAAGAAGTACACACTTATAGGTGTGAAGTATATAAGTCAAATGAAAAGTACAGCATAGGGAATATAGGCAATAATATTGTAATAAC
>NW_028063854.1:0-391 GCF_054177405.1 Leptonychotes weddellii
GCGCCTGGGTGGCTCAGTTGGTTAAGCGACTGCCTTCGGCTCAGGTCATGATCCTGGAGTCCCGGGATCGAGTCCCGCATCGGGCTCCCTGCTCGGCAGGGAGTCTGCATCTCCCTCTGACCCTCCTCCCTCTCATGCTCTCTGTCTCTCATTCTCTCTGTCTCAAAATAAATAAATAAAAATCTTTAAAAAAAAAAAATATTCTGATACAGCTTGTCGAAGAACCACATTTGAGCACCATTGTGTAGAAGTACTCATCTCTCCTCTTTATCTTTAAAATGGGTAAGATTCAATACCATCTTCTCTACCTTTGGAGAAAACAAACAAACAAAAAACTGAAACAAAAACAAAAACCTTTAAAACTTTTCCCCATCTCTCAAAAAGGTGTGAG
>NW_028063855.1:0-391 GCF_054177405.1 Leptonychotes weddellii
GGGCATGGTTTGGGGTAAAATGCATAAATGGTATCAAGGGTTACAAACTTCAGTGATAAAATAAATACCAGGTTTGTGGAAATTATTGCATAGGGAATATAGGCAATAATCTTGTAATAACACTGTTTTGTAACAGCTGGTGACTACACTTATGATAAGCAGTAATGTTTAGAATTTTTACATTTTTATCCGTACACTTGACACCAATATAACATTTTATGTCAATGATTCCATTTAAAAACTCATTTTACATTGGATTAAAGAGTGCAAGATTGGAAGCAAGCACAGGGTGATATGTACATATCTTGTAATGGGACCTGGATGTACATAGAAACATGGGCAAATTATAGAAGTGGCAATGCTTGGTGAGTCCAGGATTGTCTCATTAACT
>NW_028063856.1:0-391 GCF_054177405.1 Leptonychotes weddellii
TTGGGGGGCGCCTGGGTGGCTCAGTCGTTAAGCGTCTGCCTTCGGCTCAGGTCATGATTCCAGGTCCTGGGATCGAGCCCCGCATCGGGCTCCCTGCTCGGCAGGAAGCCTGCTTCTCCCTCTCCCACTCCCACTGCTTGTATTCCCTCTCTTGCTGTGTCTCTCTCTGTCAAATAAATAAATAAAATCTTTAAAAAAAGAAAAGAAAAGTTGGCACTTGATTCTTCCACTTGACTGGAAGTGAAATAGAATCTAGGAGAGCAAGTAAGTGAGGTTGGAAAACATTCAGAAGTTGGGAGGCCGAAAATTAGCTATTTCTATCTGAAGGTACCATGATTTCCTCTCCTTAAAGCTATGTGAACAGGGATGAAAAAACCCCCTGAAATCAGGA
>NW_028063857.1:0-391 GCF_054177405.1 Leptonychotes weddellii
GGGCATGGTTTGGGGTAAAATGCATAAATGGTATCAAGGGTTACAAACTTCAGTGATAAAATAAATACCAGGTTTGTGGAAATTATTGCATAGGGAATATAGGCAATAATCTTGTAATAACACTGTTTTGTAACAGCTGGTGACTACACTTATGATAAGCAGTAATGTTTAGAATTTTTACATCTTTATCCATACACTTGACACCAATATAACATTTTATGTCAATGATTCCATTTAAAAACTCATTTTACATTGGATTAAAGAGTGCAAGATTGGAAGCAAGCACAGGGTGATATGTACATATCTTGTAATGGGACCTGGATGTACATAGAAACATGGGCAAATTATAGAAGTGGCAATGCTTGGTGAGTCCAGGATTGTCTCATTAACT
>NW_028063858.1:0-391 GCF_054177405.1 Leptonychotes weddellii
TTCTGCCTTCCTAAAAATATTACTTTATACAAATATTTCACCTATCAGAAGTCTCATACTTGAGTGTGCAGGAGAATCACTGGGATCCTTGTTAAAAATACAGATTGTTGGGCCTTATCCCCAGATTGGCGAAGTGGAGGAGGGCCAGAAATGCATTTTTTTTTTTTTTTTAGATTTTTTATTTTTAAGTAATCTCTACATCCCAGGGGGGCTTGAATTTATAAGCCTGCAATCAAGAGTTGCATGCTTTACTGACTGACCCAACCAGGAGCCCCAGAAAGGCAATTTTTACACAGGTCCACTTCGAAAAATACTGTGAAGTGTTTTTCTTCTAGTTTTTACTTCTAAATAATTAGCAAATTACTACCGCAACTAATAACCAGGGGTGAAT
>NW_028063859.1:0-391 GCF_054177405.1 Leptonychotes weddellii
GAACAGATGGGCCAAGAGCTTGGCCACACACACACACACAAAACAAACCAAGAAGCCATTAAAAAAGTGATTATGATTGTGTACCGTAAAATTTAAAAAGTGAATTATTAAAAATATCAGGAGCAAAATGCTTTGCAACTGGGGGGGTTGCTGCACAACACTGTGGATGTATTAAATGCCACTGAACAGTTTCAAATGGTTCATTTTACGTTATGTGAATCTTTCCTCTGTGAAAACACCAAAACAAAAAACAAAAAAAACCCAAAAATACAAACCTAGAAACAAATTCAGAAGACAATGACAGACCAGGAAAAATATTTGCAAAATATATGACAAAGGGCTCATTTTTTTAGTATATAAAGAGCCCTTAGAGTACATTAAAAAAAAAAAA
>NW_028063860.1:0-391 GCF_054177405.1 Leptonychotes weddellii
TGGGGTCACAGAAGGCAGGATCGGTGATGACCTCCACCATGGCCTGGTCCCCTCTCCTCCTCAGCCTCCTCGCTCACTGCACAGGTGAGTGGATGCAGGGACAGGGGAAGGGGCCCTGGGAGGACAAGAAGGGCCCTCCTTCCTCTTTTTGTCTCTAGGCCCCAGCATCACCCTCTCTGTGTCTCTCCCCCTTGCAGGGTCCTGGGCCCAGTCTGTGCTGACTCAGCCGTCCTCCGTGTCTGGGGCTCTGGGCCAGACGGTCACCATCTCCTGCACTGGAAGCAGCTCCAACATCGGGAGATATGGTGTGAGCTGGTACCAACAGCTCCCAGGAAAAGCCCCCAGAACCATCATCTACAGTAATAGCAACCGACCATCAGGGGTCCCGAAT
>NW_028063861.1:0-391 GCF_054177405.1 Leptonychotes weddellii
CTCCTGGACAAGCTGGCGGCCACCATGCTGGCTTGCAAGTCACTTGTGTGCTTCCTCCCAAGGCCTGGAGCTACAGGCTGAGGTCACCACCACCTTGGGCTGACCCGACCAAGCAGCCAGAAATGGCTGGCCCGACCTGCAGCCACAGGGCTACAACCAGGAGGCTCCCCGGAAAGGGGAACCAAGCACTCACACAAGCGCCGACTCTGGGCGGGCAGGCAGCCCTTGCTCTCACACAGGGGCCTTGGCAAGGCCACCACACATCTCCGAGTCACGAGTCACGGGGCCCCACTCAGGGCCACCTCCTGTGGAGGACGGACGGCCACTGACTCTCCTCCAGTGTGGGAGTCCCCATCTATCTGGGTCAACAGGCCAGGCTGTCCAGGTTCAC
>NW_028063862.1:0-8228 GCF_054177405.1 Leptonychotes weddellii
AAAAAAAAAAAAAAAAAACCACAATGAGATACCACTTCACACCAACTACAACATCTATACTGGGAAAAACAAAAAAAAACAAAAAAACAACTAGTAGACAATAACAAGTGTTGGTAGGGATATGGAGAAACTGGAATCATTTATATTTTCCCAGGGGAAATGTAATGTGGTACAGCCACTTTAGAAAACAGTTTGGCAGTTTCTCAGAAAGTAAAACATACATCTACCGTATGACCCAGAAATTTCTCTCCAAGGTATATATATACAAAAAAGAACAGCAAATAGGTATTCAAATAAATAATTGTATATAAATATTCATAGTTGTACTATTGACAATAGTTAAAAGTTGGCAGCAGAAGAAGAGAGAACCAAATATGGTATATCCATGCAAGGAAATATTATTCAGTTATAAAAAGGAATGATGTAGTGATAGATGTTGTACTGTGTGTGACTCTCAAAAACATTACACTAAGGGTAAAAGAGGCCAGACACAGGGGCGCCTGGGTGGTTCAGTCAGTTGAGCTTTGAACTCTTGATTTCAGCTCAGGTCATGATCTCAGGGTGATGAAATCAAGCCCGCCTGAGGCTCCATGATTGGTGGGAGTCTGCTTGAGATTCTCTCTCACTCTCTCTCTCACCCTCTGTCTCTCCTCTTGCTCTTTCACTTCTCTCTTTAAAATAAATAAATAAATAAGTTTTCTTAAAAAAAAAAAAAAAAAGCCAGACACAGAACATCACATATCTATGATCCCAGTGTCTGAAATATTCAGAATAGTAAATATACAGAGACAGAAAGCAGAATAATGGTTGCTAGGGACTGGAAGAATTAAAAATGGGCAGTCATAGCTTACTAGATACAGTAGTCCCCAATTATCTGTAGTTTCATTTTCTGTGGTTTTATTGCCTGCCATCAACCACAGTCCAGAAGCTAATAATCCTCCTAATGTATTTTCAGAAGGTCAATAGTAGCCTACGATGATTTCACAATGCCTACCTCAATCATTAATCTCACTTCATCTCATCATATGGGCATTTTATCATGTAACATCATCACAAGAGGAAGGGTGAGTACAGTACCATAAAATACTTTGAGAGGTAGAGATATCACATTCACATAATTTTTATTAAAATATATTATTTTAGTTCTTCAGTTATTAGTTAACCTCATTGATCACTTACTATGCCTAATTTATAAATTTACCTTTGTCATATATTTGTATGAATAAGAAAAAAACCATATGGGGTGCCTGGGTGGCTCAGCCAGTTAAGCGTCTGCCTTCCATTCAGGTTGTGATCTCAGGGTCTTGGGATCGAGCCCCACATTGGGCTCCCTGCTCAGCGGGGATTCTCCTTCTCCCTCTGCCCTTCACCCTGCTCTTGTACTCTCTTTCAAGTAAATAAATAAATAAAATCTAAAAAAAATAACATAGTATATATAGGGTTCTTTCTGTTTATATATGTCTGTATATTCTGATGAACAAAGAGAACAAATATGCGTGTGTATATATGATAAAGCTATATTTACATACTTTATACACAGGTGTAATGTTTATACCATGAAATGAACATATCTTAAGTATAGAGTTGAATCAGTTTTGAGAAATACATAAGCCTATTATAAATGTGTTACAACATCTGCAATATTATTATGTTTTTGCCCTTAGACATTGCCCAGCTGGTCCATATTTTGATATCCAGGTGCAACAAAGCTTCATTTTTAAAAGGTCAATACCCTGCCTATAAACACTGTAGTGCCTATTATTTTTAACACTGGACAAAGGATTTCAAAAGAAGCACATTTCCCCAATGTGTGTTATAACCTTGCTTCCCCATGGACCCCATTTTTACTTGCTTCTCTGAATGTCATAAGAAGCCTGAAATAGCCTTGTGACAGGTTCAGCTTCTGGGGTGAGTGGTATAATTTATTGAGTCTAGTAGTGAAAACATTTCTCCCTTGGGTTAATAAAACATCTTCCTAAACACAGCACAGATGCATAGGGACTGGGCAAAATCATTTTGAGAATAGGTCAATAGATGTAGTAGAGAGATATCTTTCCCCTGGCTCTTAATTCCATTACTTTCTTCTTGGGCCCATCTATTTGTGCTATGTATGGTTTGCTCAACCAGAGCTATTGTGCAATTTAGAAGACAGACAACATCTCCCAGAACAGTGGGAACTTTATTTTGCTTTTCAGTTGGCACTATAGCTAGATGTTCAATAAATAATTTCAAGTTTCCAGAAGACTAACATATGATGATAATGATAAAAAAAAATCAAATGCTATCTATATGCCAAGCACAATTTAAAGACCTTTACATATGTTAATTTATTTAATTTTCACAATAACCCTATATATAGTATCATTGTCCTATTCTCTTGCAGATAAAGAAAAGAAGGTTCAGAGAGGTGAAACAAGTTATCTGGTCTACATACCTTGTAAGTATTAGGCTAGTTTTTAAGGCCGAGTTAAGAGTTAAGAGCTTACAAGTCTGAGGATTTGAATCCAAGTAATCTATCTCGAAAAGCAGGCTTTTAATTGCTACTTTTTTCTCCTTCTCTATTCTGTAATAATATCAAGGACTTCTAAGGACATTAGTCCATTGTCCTCCTTAAATGTGAGGTGGAATCCTTTGTTCAAAGCAAGGTTGTATGGGATACTGTACAAAGAATAAGTGCTGATAGACTCATAACGTGTAGGGGAAAGTTGTTCAATACTGTCCGGACGTGTAGGATGCATCACGCCATTTTTAAAATGTATTTCTTCAATCTGATAGTGTCATATGAGCTAAACTCAACTCTATGGTTTGATGCATAACATATAGGGTGATTATATACTTATTATCTAATTTTACTTTTGAAAATAAAGGGGGGATGATTAAAAACTATCCTGAAGCATTGAGTTTAACCCATGACTATAGTGGTCAAACTGAGATACATGGTTATTCTAACCAGATAGCATCGATTCATGATAGGTGTTTCATATGACAAAGTCATCTTGAGTCAAAATGACAACTCTTCCAGTTTCACCATAAGTCAATATCAAGCTGTCAATATCAGTCTCTGTGTTACTCACAGAACAGTTTTACTTAGGAGGAATCTCCTTACTTCAAAACCATAGCGAATCCTCTTTGAATGTTCTATCAGGCTTGTCATGGTCATCACAGATCCTCTCCATCAGACCCGCCAGAGTCCATGGGCTAAATGTGCTATACCACTGGTCACACTGGAGAAACTTGTCTTGCTCCTGGACAATTCTCAAAAATGGCAACTTTTTTAATTTGTCCTTTGAAAGGTTTAGTGTAAAACACATAACTGTCATAATATGCTGCCTCCAAAATCCAAATGAACTATCAGACATTTTAAAGGTAGGATTCATCTTTTTGTCCCTTTAGAGAGAATTTTATAACATGCTATAGACCACTGAACCTCTAGAAATCCTCCTGTGGAAGTTAGGTAAGGTAAATCTTACCATTTAAATTTCAGTGCTAAAAAATGATATTGGAAAAAGTTAAATGCTTAACTCTTTGTCAAGAAATTCAGAAGAAAAAGATTCATCATCTCACACAATACAATAGATTTATTTTGCACCCACTATACACCAGATAAAATACCAACAACTTATATGCATTTGTTTTAATAATGATTTTGTAAATTATAAATTATACTTATATACTTTAAAGATACATGTATACTCCAAAAAATAAAGAAATGAGTATCTGAGACATTAAACAATTTTTCACTGTGACTGTTAGAGAGTTCTGTAATTAGGAATTCTAGCAGGGTTGTATAAATCTGATGTTTCTAGTCTTTCAATATTATTGCTTTAAGTAGTTGTATGAATTCGATGATTTATCTGTTTCTATAATATTTAGATATGCTTTTGGTTAAAAACTGTTCGGGGAAAACAATAATTTGACTTCTAGCCACAAGTTCTACTTCACCAGTTTAGGGCAGAAAGTCTAATCAAAGTAGCCAATAAAAGACTTTTTAAAAAAAAGATTTTAGGGGTGCCTGGGTGGCTCAGTTGGTTAGGCAACTGCCTTCGGCTCGGGTCATGATCCTGGAGTCCCAGGATCGAGTCCCACATCAGGCTCTCTGCTCAGCGGGGAGTCTGCTTCTCCCTCTGATCCTCCCCCTCTCATGCTCTCTGTCTCCCATTCTCTCTCTCTCAGATAAATAAATAAAATCTTTAAAAAATAAATAAATAAAAATAAAAATAAATAAAAATTTAAAAAGACTTTATTTATTTATTGGAGAGAGAGAGAAAGCACAAGTGAGGTGAGGGGCAGAGGGAGAAGCAGACTCCCCGCTGAGCAGGGAGCCTGATGAGCATCTTGATCCCAGGACCCCAGGATCATGACCTGAGCTGGAGACAGCCACTTAACCAACTGAGCCACCCAGGAGCCCCACCAAAAAAAGACTTTTAACTCAAATGCTGAATTCTAATTAAGAGAAAAATAAGTATCTATGAATCTATACTGATGTAAAATTAATAATAAAATAAATAAATACATGGGAGAGAAAAGACTCTCCTTACAATACAGTCAAATTAATAAATGTAGAAAAGTGAAAAGTGGGGACTCACCATTATGTAAACACTAAAGTAAAAATTGTAGAAGACAGCCTGTTGATGGCTGCTAAAATTAAAGCGGTTAAGTTTGTGAAAACATAGGATTTGTAGTCTTGAAATAACTCCCTCAAGAGATTGATTTAACTATAAAGGGAGCTTATAAATTACTTCACAATGGAGAAATGTGACATACACCCAGTTAAATAAATGATCATCATAAATTTTACTGATAATGATATATACTGACGTCATTAATCCCTTGATAAGATGCAATATAAGAAGGATGTCATATTCTTGCCAAAAATGCATGAACACATTAAAATCAGTACTATTTAAAAGTGTCAAGGTCATGAAAGACAAGGAAAAACAGAATTATTGTTATAGACCAGAAGACACAAAGAATAAATAAAATGAAGTACAGTGTGGGATCTTGGATATTATCCAGAGTAGAAAAAGATTATTTAAATAATTGGTAAAAATTTTTAAAAAGTGTTTAATGTATAGTATTGTGTTCATGTTAATTACCCGCCCCCTGATAACCTCCGTATCATTATATAAGATGGTCATATTAGTGGGAGCAAGTGACACATATAAGAGAATTATTTGTACTAAACCTTCAAATATTCTGTAAGTTTAAAATAAGTTTAAAAATTAGTTTAAAAATATCAACTTTAAAAAAATTGCTGTGTATATATAGAAATACAATATGTTGCCCAGTTTGGAGAATCATGTTTGTGATATGCCTGCCTTCTCCTCAGCATGTATTGATCATCAAGCATCCATTTTCTCATTTAATTCTCCAACTGTTCCTGTATGATAAGCACTACTATCCCCCATTTGAAAGATGACAAGGTTGAGGCTGAAAGGGTTTACATGACTGATAAATATCAAAAGTTAAGTTTTACTTTATATATTTTCTATTCCCAAAATAGGGTTTTTTTTTTAATTGTACCATCTTGCCTAATGATCACTAATGCTTATAGACAAACTGCATCAGATTAGGGGTGCCTGGGTTGGCTCAGTCAGGAGAACATGAGTCTCTTGATCTTAGGGTTTTGAGTTCAAGCCCCACATTGGACGTAGGGCTTGTTTAAAGAAAAAAAGAAAAGACAAACTGCATCAGATTCAAGTGGTAATTTCTAAAAATATTTTGAAAGTACATAGATTTTCACATTTTAGAATAATAATCATGATATTTGGAGCTTAACTTTACCATTTGATACATTGCCTCCACACTTTGTCTATCTCAGATGTTTGTTTAAATGATGATTCTGCCTCTTTCCTGGAACTATTAAATCAGAAATATTCTCAAATGTAGTCTGGGAATTGATACTTTTAAAAAGCATCTGGGGAGAAAAATACCTACACTAAAAGACAAGAACTACTGTTGTAACTGATTGCTGTCCAGATATGTTGTTTCTTGAGCAAAATTAAATCCTTTATGAAACCTGGCTCTGTATCTTTATATGCACCCTTGTGCCAAATTCCACAATGCCTAATAACAAGAGTAGCTTTGAAACACAGACACTCTTCTGCCCATTGCATCTCCCCTGACCTTGTATAGCACTTCCAGAACTATAGATGAACACTTTGCCACAGAATTCAGGTCTCACCTTCTGTTTACAGCTAATCATTTTCCCCCAAAACTTTACCCTAAAACATTTTGGGTGCTGCCTTTAATTTCCCTTATTTTTTCTGCCCATTCTGAGCAAATACCTCACTAGATTCAGCCCTTTCTATGGAACTATATCACACTACAAGCCTAAAGTCCATGTTCCTGAGTTATTTCATGACTAGCCTTAAATGGGACCTAGACATTAATTTCATGTGTACTATATCATTTGGAACTGACTAAAGCAATGCAGACACTCTTAATGAATGAATTCTAACAGAATATTTTAGCCCATATTTTTCATTGTGGCTGTGGAAGAGTAACAGGAAGGAAAATACTTTGTTTATGTTCCTATATTATTTCAAGCATTACACTAGAACAAAAATTATAGGTGATGACAATGATGATAAATTATAGATAATTCTATCCCTAATAACAATTCACATACCTCATTGTGGAATCAGTAAGTCTAGGACGATATTTTGTACTGAACATTATTTTTCATTTTATCTTATCTTTCAGTTTAAAGATTCATGTATTATATTTTAGAGAGAAAGAGAGAGAGGGAGCCTGGTAGGGAGGGGCAGAGAGAGGGAGAGAGAATCTCAAGCAGACTCCCTGCTGAGTGTGGAACCTGACTCAGGGCTCTATCTCCTGACCCTGAGACCACAACCTGAACCAAAACCAAGTCAGATGCTTAACTGACTGCACCACCCAGGTGCCCCTTGAATTATTTTTAATGGCAACTCAAGCTTGAATCGTTTTGAAAATTAAATAAATACAAGATAGTTTGTCACAGTTGTCTAAATTTGTTTTAAATAGTTAACAACATAAAGCCAATGAACTGCATTGCCTTCTTTACCTGGTTTAAAAGAACTGTGACCAAAAGAACAAGAAATGCTTTTAAACTAACAATACACTTAGCAGAGAAAGAAGGTTTGGTGTCCGGTTAGTGTGTTTCAATCATAGGAAAAACTTCAAAGTGAGATTGAATCATGGTTGCATTGGCAGGAAATTCTGTTACCAGGGCTTCACTTTCACTTAAGTATTTACCTCTCCCTCACCATTATTTTTACTCATGGTCTTAGTCCCTTCACACTCTCATTCTTTCTTTCCTAAGTAAAACTTATTTTCAGAGAAAAATATAACTGGAAAATATGTTTACATTAACTCTTATACTGCTGTCCCTTCTGATGGAAGATTGCATGGTGTCCCTGACACCTGGGGACCCCTTAAAAACAGATCCCTTAGGAACTTAGAGCATCAGGGAGAACATAAAGACATCCCCTTCAGGTACTAACTTACAAAATGTTCTTTAATTTGTTTTTTGTTTTATGAGGAATAGTTTACATGTGATAAAATTTAGACAATTTATTTATTATTATTTTTTATTTTATTGTGTTAGTCACCATACAGTACATTAGTTTTTGATATAGTGTTCCATGATTCACTGTTTGCATATAAATTTAGACAATTTAAATGTATAGCTCAACAGCTTTGGACAAATATATTCAATGCAACCACCATCATGCTCAAAAGAGAACATTTTTTTTAATTTACTTTTTTGTGTGTGTGTTAGGTTTCTTTTTTTAAAATTTTATTTTATTATGTTAATCACCATACATTACATCATTAGTTTTTGATGTAGGGTTCCATGATTCATTGTTTGCATATAACACCTAGTGCTCCATTCAATACATGCCCTCTTTAATACCCATCACCAGGCTAACCCATCTCCCCACCCCCCTCCCCTCTAGAAACTTCAGTTTGTTTCTCAGAGTCCATAGTCTCTCATGGTTCATCTCCCCCTCTGATTTCCCCCCCTTCATTTTTCCCTTCCTACTATCTTCTTTTTTTTTTTTTTAACATATAATGTATTATTTGTTTCATAGGTACAGGTCTGTGATTCATCAGTCTTATGCAATTCACAGTGCTCACCATAGCACATACCCTCCCCAATGTCCATTACCCAGCCACCCCATCCCTCCCACCCTCTACCACTCCAGTAACACTCCATTTGTTTCTTGAGATTAAGAATTTCTCAT
>NW_028063863.1:0-391 GCF_054177405.1 Leptonychotes weddellii
CATAACTAAAATGTAACTTATGTATTCAAATATTTTTATCAGTGCCACAAGTATACAAAAATTTACTGTTTATATTAATACTTAGAATAAAGTAGAAAATTCTTTTAAATTGTGCTTTTCAGGAATATCAACATGCAAGTTTTAGAATAGAACCTCTGGAAATAGAACGACTGTCTGCAACCTAGACATACAATGCCTTGTGCCTTTGGTTGTGCTTTTCAGTCAAAATTGATTACTTTAATAGGAATTTACTGTAAACATCTTAAACAAGCCATATTTATATATATACATAGATGCCTTATGTATATATACACATAATTTACACATAAACATTTATTCATATTTACATATATTAAAAAGATGAGGATATTGAGTTTGTTTGTTTTTTTTT
>NW_028063864.1:0-391 GCF_054177405.1 Leptonychotes weddellii
ACATTGGGGTGCACGTACCCCTTTGGATCACTACATTTGTATCTTTGGGGTAAATAGCCAGTAGTGCAATTACTGGGTCGTACGGTAAGAACTGGCTTCCTCTTTGACTCCATCGTACTGCAGTAACCTCTCATGGTGGAAAGGGCAAGGGAGCTTTCTCTGCCCTCTTTATTTTATTTTATTTTATTTTATTTTATTTTATTTTATTTTATTTTATTTATTTGACAGAGATCTCTGCCCTCTTTTATAAGAGCACTAAAAGCAGGGCCCTCATGATCTAAATCACCTCCAAAAGGCCCTACTCTCTTAATACCATCACCTTGGGTGTTAGGATTTTAACATATGAATTTGTGGGGGACACAAACATTCAGACCATAGCAAGAAGTTTACC
>NW_028063865.1:0-391 GCF_054177405.1 Leptonychotes weddellii
CTTGTCCTCTCTCTCTCACTCGCTTACGCTCTCAAATAAATAAATAAAATCTTAAAAATGAACTCTCAGCAGATTTCAAGTATATAATACAGTATTGTTACCATAATGTACATTAGATCTCCAAAACTCATTCATCTTACCTAACTGAAACTTTGGAGTCTTTCACTACCTCCCAAGCCCTTGGCAGCCACCATTCTACTCTCTGCTTCCGAGTTTGACTATTTTATATTCCACATGTAAGTGAGATCATGCAGTATTTACCTGTGTCTGGCTTATTTTACTTAGTATAATGTCTTCCAGGTTCATCCATGTTGCAAGGGGCAGGATTACCTTTTAAAAGGCTGAATAATATTCCATTATATGTATACATCACATTTCCTTTATCCATTTG
>NW_028063866.1:0-391 GCF_054177405.1 Leptonychotes weddellii
TCCCACTCCCCCTGCTTGTGTTCCCTCTCTCGCTGTCACTCTCTCTGTGTCAAATAAATAAAATCTTAAACAAAACAAAACAAAAAACAAATAGCTCACAATGTGAAAATATGCCCAAAGTCACTAATTATTAGGGAAATGCAAATTTAAAAAAAAAGTGAAGAATCCTCCTCCCCACACCCCCACCCCCCACTTCCATTAGTTAATTAAAATCCAAAAGATCAGTTATTCAGTGTTGGTGTGGGGAAATTCGTCTCTGGTAGGCATGTTAATTGACATAAGCTTTTAAACGTGTAGTTTGTGGTATTTAAGCTTTCAAATATTTTTCTTACAGATATACACGCGTACAGATTGGCGTGTTTAGGGAAGCCTATTGCAGCTCTTAGTATCT
>NW_028063867.1:0-391 GCF_054177405.1 Leptonychotes weddellii
CGTTTAAAAAAAAAACATCATTGTAACAAATCAGCCACCAGTTATCAGTAGATGCTAACTACGGTCTTTGGGTGAAATAATGTTGGGGCACAAGATATGGACTGTGGCAACCACAGTGAACTTAACACAACTTGCTCTTTGTGAAACTAGACTGTTTCCACGTGGCTCATGATGCAGGATCAAAGTGAAGGGCATAATATCAGATAGTAATAGATTTTTAAAAAAGAAGAAAAAAATAGAGAAGTCTGAACAAATAGAACGCACATCATGAGATGGTAAATGTAAAGCCAAAGAGAAAACAGTCCCATTGAATGCGAATGGACAAAAAGATCCAGATAAAAATCTACAACTTTCTAAACCAGCCAACTGACCAACAAGTGTAAACTTTTGC
>NW_028063868.1:0-391 GCF_054177405.1 Leptonychotes weddellii
CAACTACAAATGGCCTGTGGCCACGGGGCGCTGCTTCGTGGAGCTCACAGCCATGCTGTGGATCCAGCACACACTGGGCTCAGTTTGGGGTCCATGCGTGCAGCATTCGTTCCGGTTGTTTTGATGTTTAATTCAGGGAAAGTTTGCACTGTTAAACCTCCTTCTTTCCGGAGGCCCCTGAGGGGTGGAGAGCGGCAGCAGATAGTTGTGTGTGTGTTGGTGGGGGACGGGGGGGCGTCTGGATGGTGGGAGTCCTCCACCTCGGTCTCCTCAGTTACAAATAGGGCACTGGCACAATTTCACAGCACTCATCATAGCACGTACCCTCCCCAATCACAGACCTGTACCTCTGAAACAAATAAGACAGTGTATGTTAAGAAAAAAGAAGAAG
>NW_028063869.1:0-391 GCF_054177405.1 Leptonychotes weddellii
CTGGGATCATGACCTGAGGGGAAGGCAGACACTTAATGGACTGAGCCACCCAGGCGCCCCCTATTGCCCCATCTTTAAACAGTATTTCTATTAGAACCTGAAGGTGTTGGCCCTGAGTCTATTCACCAACTTTCTTGCAGTCCAGCCTACAGAATACTGGGGGAAATAACTGATTCTCTTTTCCTGTCCACCCTCCCCCAGCTAAGGAAACCGTGCTGAGGACCAACTATTGTCTCGAATGTTAAGTCTTCTACCAGATGAAACACTTGGGTGTTTCATAAGGCCAAACAAAACATAAACCAGATAGGGCTTTATTAGCCTACTTTGGTGCTGATCTGAACCAAAAGCTGAATAAAATGTATCAACATAACAAGGACTGTAGATGAAATCT
>NW_028063870.1:0-391 GCF_054177405.1 Leptonychotes weddellii
GAGAGCAGGGAGATCCTGGGGAAGGACACTTAGGAGAACAGGGGGATCCTGAGGAGGGACACATATGAAGGCAGGGAGATCCTGGGGAGGGACACTTAGGAGAGCAGAGAGATCCTGGGGAGGGACACATAGGAGAGCAGGGAGATCCTGGGGAGGGACACATAGGAGAGCAGGGAGACCTTCGGGAGGGAGAAGAAGGCAGGGAAGTTCAGAATCCTTGTGGATAGGAACCAAGATTGAAGGTAGGCATCGGGACCAGCAAGAGTGGAACACAACACGCATGCAGTGGGCGGCCGGCGGGGTGTGAAGCGAGGCGCCCACCAGAGCGAGGGGGGAGTGGCCGCACGAGGAGTCACGCGTGGGGAACGAGAGCTCCCTCCTCCACCCGGTG
>NW_028063871.1:0-391 GCF_054177405.1 Leptonychotes weddellii
TTAGTTTGTTAATACAGTGTTATTTGTAGATGCTTTTTTCAAAATATTTAATGAAGTTTACAGTCACAAAAAGACAAAATTCACAAGTGTGTATCTTAATGAGTTTTCAAAAATTAAACATACACATTCAGTTAGCGCCTAGAGCAAGCAACAGAACATGTTGGCAACACACAAACCTCTCTCATGCCCCCTTCTATCTATCTATCTATCTATCTATCTATCTATCTATCCTAATGTGAAGCCAGCTTTGCTCTCGTAGGATAAATGCAACTTCGTTATGGTGGATCATTTTTTGTAGATATTGGTGGGTTCAGTTTGCTAAAATTTTGCTTAGGATTTTTACATCTTCTGCTCATGAGCAAGATCGACTTGAAGTCCCTCTTTCTCATAC
>NW_028063872.1:0-391 GCF_054177405.1 Leptonychotes weddellii
AAATGATGTTGGGAAACTGGACAGCAGCATGCAGGGGAATGAAACTAGACCACTTTCTTACACCATAAACAAAAATAAATTCAAAATGGGATGAAAGAACTAAATGTGAGACAGGAAACCATCAAAATCCTGGAGGAGAATACAGACAGCAACCTCTTGGACATTGGCCACAGCAACTTCTAAACCAGACATGCCACTGGAGGTAAGGGAAGCAAAAGCAAAAATGAACTGTTGGGACTTCCATCAAGAATAGAAAGCTTCTGCACAACAAAGGGCTCAATCAACAAAACTAGAAGGCAACCTTCAGAATGGGAGAAGATGTTTGCAAATGACTTAACTGATAAAGGGCTAGTATCCAACATCTATAAAGAACCTATCAGACTCAACACCC
>NW_028063873.1:0-8228 GCF_054177405.1 Leptonychotes weddellii
TTATCCCTTTGACTTACTCATTCCATACCTGGAGGCCTGTATCTCCCTCTCCCCTTCACTTACTTTCCCCAACCCCTTCTACCCCCTCCCTCTGGTAACCATCAGTTTGTTCTCTGTATTTATAGGTCTGATTCTGCTTTTGGTTTATTGATTTTTTTTTTTTTAAGATTCCATTTGAATGGAATCATATGGTATTTGTCCTTCTTAACCTGACTTATTTCACTTAGCATAATACCCTCCAGGTCCATCCTTGTTGTCACAAATGGCAAGATCTCACCCTTTTTTATTTCTGTGTAATATTCTATTGTGTATATATACCACATTTTCCTTATCTCTTTGTCTATTGATGGACACTTGGCTATTACAAATAATGTTGCAATCAACATAGAAGTGCCTATATATTTTTGAGTTAGTGTTTTTGTTTTCCCTGGGTAAATACTCAATAGTTTAATTATTGGACATATGGTAGTTCTATTTTTAATTTTTTGAGGAACCTCCATACTGCTTTCCACAGTGGCTGCACCAATTTACATTCCCACCAACAGTCCACGAGGAGTCCTTTTTCTCTATTTCTCTACATCCTCGCCAATACTTGTTGTTTCTTTCTTTTTGATTTTAGCTATTCTAATAGGTGTAAGGTGATATCTCATCATAGTTTTGATTTGCACTTCCCTTATGATGAGTGATGTTGAGCATCCTTTCATATTACCTGTTGGCCATCTATATGTCTTCTTTTGAGAAATGTCTATTCAGGTCCTCTGCCCATTTTTTTTTTAAATCAGATTGTTTAGTTTTTTGGTGTGGAGCTGGATGAATTCTTTATTTTGGACATTAACCCCTTACTGGATCATTTGCAAGTATCTTCTCCCATTCAGTAGATTGTCTTTTTGTTTTGTTGATGGTTTCTTTTGCTGTGCAAAATGTTTTTATTTTGATGTAGTCCCAGGAGTTTATTTTTGCTTTTATTTCTCTTGCCTTAGGAGACGTATCTAGAAAAATGTTGCTATGGCTGATGTCAGAAAAATTACTGCCTGTGTTCTCTTCTAGGATATGTATGGTTTGGTCTCACATTTAGGTCCTTAATCCATTTTGAATTTATTTTTGTGAATGATGTTAGAAAGTGGTCCAGTTTCATTCTTTTACATGTAGCTGTCCAGCTTTTCCAGCGCCATCTATTGAAAAGACTGTCTTTTCTCCATTGTATATTCTTGACTCCTTTGTGACAGATTAATTGGCCATATATATGTGGGTTTATTTCTGGAGTCTTTATCCTGTTCTGTTCATTTGTGAACATCTGTTCGTTTGTTTTTGTGCCAGTGCCATATTGTTTTGATTACTACAACTTTGTAGTATATCTTAAAATCTGGGACTTTGATACCTCCAGCTTTATTTTTCTTTCACAAAATGGCCTTGCCTGTTCAGGATCTTCCATGGTTCCATACAAATTTAAGTACTATTTGTTCTACTTTTGTGAAAAATATCATTGGTATTTTGATCGGGATTGCATTGAATCTGTAGATTGCTTTGAATAATATTTGAGACATTTTGACAATATTAATTTTTCCAATCCATGAGCATGGAGTATCTTTCCTCTGGGTCATTTTCAATTTCTTTCATCTGTGTTTTATAGTTTTAGAGTACAGGTCTTTCACCTCTTTGGTTAAGTTTATTCCTAGGCATTTTATTCTTCTTGGTAAAATTGTAAATAGTGTTTTTTGTTTTTTTTTTAATTTCTGTTTCTGTGTCTTCATTGTTAATATATAGAAATACTGTTGATTTTGGGGTTTGATTTTGTAGCCTGCCACTTTACTGAATTCATTAATACCTCTAGTAGTTTTTTGGTGGAATCTTCTCTGTGTACAGTATTTCTGTGTACAGGATTTTCTGTGTACAGTAGTATCATGTCATCTGTGAATGGGGAAATTTTAACTTCTTCCTTATTATGGATGTCCCTTGTCCCTTATTTCTTCTTCTTGTCTGATTGCTGTGGCTTGAACTTCTAGTACTGTGTTGAATAAAAGTGGTGAGAGTAAACATCCTTGTCTTATTTCTGACCTTAGAGGGAGAGCTCTCTGTTTTTCACCATTGAAGGTAGTGTTAGCTGTGGGCTTTTCATATATGGCCTTTATTATGTTGAGTTGTATTTCCTCTAACCCCATTTTGTTGAGAGTTTTATCACTCATCCAAGATCAGGAAGCCAGATCAAATAATCTCAAATGGAATAAACACACACACACATGCACCCCATATCATAGTGAGGCAGCATAACACCAAAGACAGAAAGACCCTAAAAGAGCATCCACAGAGAAAAGATAAATCACTACTAAAAGACGGCAGACTTCCTGATAGCAAGAATGGAAACCTTTGGGCAGTATAAAAATGTCCTTGATATATCAGGAAAAATATGTATATACAACTCAGCAAATATGAAATACATTTTGAGAATAAGGGTTAAATGAAGAAAAAGACAAAGAGAAAAAATAGTTTATTATCAACAGACCATTATGAAAGGAAATTCTAGGATATGCCTCTGACAATTGGAAAATAATCCTAAATAGGTCTGAGATACAAGAAAAAAAGGTGAGTAAATATTAAATATTAAAATAATAATATCAATCCCTAATTTGTGAAGTTAAGAAGAGGGAGACCCAACATATTAAACAGACCTAGTATAAAAGTTGTGAGATGTGATCAGACTTAATGCATCCTCAGACCATTTGTTATTCAGGAAGAAGGTAAATATATTGCTATACTTCATGTTTTATTAAGTAGGAAGGTTAAAAGCTATAAAACTACTAAAAAGGTAAGAATAAAGTCTATAACTACCAAAATAGTGAAGGGAAAATAATAGAACAAGAGGAGTAACCCAAAACACACCCAGAAAAATAATGGGAATAAATTTTTAAAATCATAATAGATATAAATTAAATATTCTCACCAATTAAAGGAAAAGATTGTCAGGCTGTATTAAAAAATAAATATAGTGGGCACTTGGGTGGCTCAGTCGATTAAGTGTTTGACTTGGTTTTAGCTCAGGTCATGATCTCAGGATCCTGAGATTGAGCTCCATGTTGGGCTTCTTGCTCAGTGTGGAGTCTGCCTTAGAGTCTCTCTCTCCCTCTCCTTTTGCCCCTCCACTGCACTTGTTCTCTCTCTCTCTCTCTTTCTAATAAATAAATTAATTAAAAAAAGAAAAAATAAATATAGTGATGTGCTATTTTAAGAGCTGCACCTGTAACTTAAAGACACAGAAAAGTCAAAAAACAAAGGATGGAAAGAGGTATGTAAAGCTAATATTATCCCTTTACCCTTCCTCTGCTCCTAGCCAGAAAACCCCCCAACCCCCCCAAAAAAACAAGAACTGATGTGACAGTAGTAATATCAGACAAACTGAACTTTAAATCAAATTTATTGCTAGAAATAAAGCCCAACTACATACCAATAAAAGTTTCAGTTTCCTAGGAGAATATGATAATTACAAATTTATATACATTGATATTCTTCAAAACTTGACAGAATTACATGGAATAATTGATAAAGCCCCATCATAATGGAAAAAATTGTAACACATTTCTGTCAGTAAATAACAGATCAAGGAAAAAAATTAATAAAGTTACAAAAGACAGAAACAACATAACCTGATCATTTTAACAAGATTGCATTTTTATACTGGTAAAAATTAGTTAGAAAATGTCATTGATATATGTGGCAATTAATCCAACCAAAAGTGTGCAGCATCTATGCAGCAAACTCTTATTGAAAAACACTGAAACAAGATGTAAGTCAATGTGACTGGATAGAAAAAAATCGATTTTACAAGCTGAGATTTTTATGAATTTGATTGACAGATATAATTCAATTCTAACAAAGATTGATAAACTGAGCCCCAAATATATATGGAAAGAAAATAGGTGAAGAATAGTCAAGATAGTTTGGAAAAAGAGCAAGATAAAGGGCAGAATTTACAATTTAAAAGAATGTTCTATTTAATTTTGGTGGTGGACTTAACACTGTTTTGTTATTTTTTTAAACTCCAAATTAGTTTATATACATTTTATGTTCATGTGCTCTATTTCACAAATTTTTTTAACTAACACTGTATAAATTTAGAGGCTTATGGCTATGCAGGGTTGATGACTAAAAACTAGGATATTTTACTATTATATATACGGTACACTTACTGTTACTCACTTTTAAAAAATAAAATATATTTTAATATAAATGCAATGCTTGTGTAATTTAGAAAATTTGGAAAATACAGAAAATAGACAGAAATCAATAAACTAAAAAACACCATGAATTTTACTACCCAGTTTAAGCACTGCTAGTGTCATTATACTTCCAGTTAATGCATGCATCTGTTTGTGAGTGTGTTTGTGAATTTTTATAGAACTGCCATCCTATTATATATCCATTTCCATTATACTTTCACATTTACCGTTACAAATTTATCATTTGATGTTTAGGAATTTTGCAAAACTAAACCTTTTATTATGGAAAGTATAGTTAGAAACTGATGGACTTGGTCCAGCAATTCTTTGCAGAAATAGCAGTATTTTAGAAGCTCAAACCTGACAGTGAGGCAGAGAGTAATTATGATTATATAGCCAAAAATATGTACAATGTGGAGGGAATATGTATTTTCAGTAATCTAAAAAAAAGTGGGGGGAAGTGAGGGGAAATACACATCTCATCCACTGATGTCAGTCTGAATCACCAGTATTCTGCACCAGAGCTGTTCCTCTGAATGTTCTTAAAATGAAGTACAAAGGGTTTTCCTTTAGCAATTCCCTCACAGAGGATGTTTCCACTAGTCTGCATAATTGACACATTTATGTCAACAATTACTGAGAGAGAAGATACGATGTTGAACTCAGTAGTATGACCACTTTCTACACTGTCCCTTCACCTTATGGCTAAAATCAAATTTATCTCCAAAGCCAGGAAATACCTTGAGTAGTGTTTCAAGGCAGAAGCAAGAGAAGTTTCCTGAAGGTTGAGAAATTCCTCCCTTGATATCCACACCTTTTCCTCCAGCTGGTTGGGGAGAATTACAGGCTCTGTGCTGATCGCGTCTCCAGCAAGTGATTTTATAAACCCAGCAATGGGAGTAACACTTGAGACTTTTCTAAATGCTGTTTTCAGTCTGTGGACTATATTCCTGTTGCTATCTAACAAGAGAGAATAGTAGGATGATATTTGCATTGCCATGGCAACTTACATCTCTAGATTGCGATGACATTTTTGCCTGTTTAGTTCTACTTTTCATTTAGGAATAAAATTTTTTCTACTGCCTTTTAATTGAAAAAAAAAAAAGCAACTGGGTGTACATACAAAAGGAGAAAAACGAAACTTAACATCTGCTATATGTCAGACACTGAATTGAGTTGTTTATGTACATTACTGCATTTGTCCTCCAAGAACTCTGGGAAGGAGGTCTCTGTTTAGAGAGGAGGAGACTTAGAGAAATGTCAGTGCCCTGCTTCGCTTAAGGTCAGAAGTTATGAAGTAGTAGAATCAGGGACTATCAGAGCTCAGTCCTCTCATTCCTGAGCCCGTGCTTTCTTCAGGACCTACACTTCCTCCATGCTTTCTGGCTGGCTCCTTGTCTAATTGTCCCCTATAGCTGACAACAACCACCTTGTGAAATACCAGTAAGTACCTTGCGATATACATTTTTTAAGTGTTGTGGTTCTTAGTGTTTAATTCTAAATTCCACATATAGAAAATTGCACCTAAATCAGGATTGACTGATTATGTTCTACTCTTCAGTTAAAAATGGTTATTCAAATGCTTTAATTGCATGCCATGTGCATTAGAAGATGATACCAATTAAGTAGTTAGGATTTAGCCATACGTATGATGGGGATTTAGCTATGCACTATGAAAAAAAGTATATCTATATTTTAATATAATTTTACAGATATAGAACGTGAAATATGCATTGCAAATATTAGATTATAATTTGTTGAACATAAGACGATATCCATGTTGAATTATATTTTGAATACGTTGATGAGAAGAGAAAAGTAACAAAAATGAATTATATTTACAAGTCATTGAATTAAAACTAAGCTGATGATTCAATTCTTAGTAGAATCTATATATTCTGTTTATTAAAAATTGGGTATCATTTCTATACATTTCGTTGTAGAACTTTTTTCATTCTTCAAATAAAAGAACGTAGACTAATGCAAAGATTCCTTCGTAATAGACTTTAAGAGATGTTTAAATCGTTTTTGTTGAGATGGTATGTTGTTAACCCTAAAGCGTTGGTGGCAAAAGCAGGAATGAAACTGAAAATTCTCTTTATTGATCTTGTCTTTATGAAGCAGCAAGTGAAAGGAAGAATTTGGATATCAAGAAAAAGGTGACATCACAGTTTAAGCACCACACCATTTCTTTTTCTCTCCAACCAACAAAAAAGTCTCAGAAACAGTTATTGTTTGGACAGTTGAGGGACATTCACATTTGAAAGCAGGAAAATTTCTACTCAAGTGATGGGGGCATAAAGGCAGAGAGGAAGCTCTGATGGACACGTGGGGTCTCAAAGCAGAATGCACACCGCAAGTGTGGGAGGGCTGGGACGGAGGAGTGCAGCAGGGGGCAGTGAAGAGTAATTGTGAAGACACTGGAAGCCTGATTTGCTTATAGGCAATCAGAAAGAAATCAAAGGAAAGAAACAAATTGAAGATGTTAGATTAAGTTGGAAAAATTACGTTGGTTCCCAGGAGCCAGGGAGAGCTGCCTAGGTGAATAGATCTGCAGGGTAACAAGGACAGGAACTCCCTCCAGGAGCCAGAGCCTCAGCTCTCCTGCTGCAGTCCTGTAACACCCACCCTTGTCAATCAGAGGGGGTGTTTTGAACTGGCATGATGTCATATTTGAGCATAAAAACATTTTGATTGACAGATTATTCTGAAAAGCTCATATGAATATGTATAATTTTCAGAGCACAAAAAAACACTAAGATGTTATGAGTCTTAAACATAATTACCTTTAAATGAAACTGTAGCACTCAAAATAATTTCACCGTGATGTTCTTTTGGATTTCAATAATGCTGTATGTGGCTTTGGTTTTTACATGGGACATATTATAATAGAAACCCATCTGCAATAGAATAAACGTAATAGTAGCATATAAAATGTATAACAATGGCTATATATCCACATGCCTGTCATAAGTCTCTCATTTAGAGGTAGTTCATTTTCAGCTGGAAGAAGAAAACACATTCGGATATGCCTTAGTTTGGGTAGCAAGTAAATGTGCTTCTACCATATTATTTTCTTTATTATGCCTTTGGAACTCTTGAGGGGCTGTGGTTTTTACATTCTCAGTCAGAACTCCTTGTTGCAGTGGCCTCCCATGCTAAACCAAAAGTCAATACATGATGAATTTTCTCACCCCTTTTTCAAAAGTATATCAAAGGAAACTAAAACATGTTAAGTATATTCATTTCTAAGAAGTGTTAACAGGAGACTCTTCCTGACAGAAATACTGGCCCTTTGATCACATTCCTTGCATGCTAACAGCCCCTTCAGCCAGGTCATCCAGAAGCTCTAGAAATTGTTCCAACCCTCATGCCATTGCTGAGAAGGTAACACCACTCTTCTTCCCTTACTTCTCATCCCACTGATGCCCGAGGAGATACTCCCCTACCGCACCCCTGGAATCCAACAATTTTGATTTAGTTTGGGGCCATCTGTGGTTTTGGAGGATGAACAATTTATGCTCAACACTGCCATTGCAAGGTCCAGACTCTCCCTTGCTCTGGGTCCATTGTCCAAGAACACTTCTTTCAATCTGTTAATTTCTAGATAAGCTGAGTCTGATTTTACTCTGAAGTACAGGTGGATTTTATTTCAGGTCTTTGTATAGCTGAAGAGACATTATTACCATCGAAGTGAAATTTGCATAGACAGATGAAATATTCTGCCTTCTTAGACCTTATGGAAATCCTCCCTATTAATAGCCACATTAGATGGAAGACATGGGTTTTTTATCATTTCAGAACCTTTCTTCTATCAAGTGGTTAGTTTCTGTCCACATCACTGAGTAATTTTAAAAAGCCACTATTTTTTAAAATTTTTTTATTATGTTAATCCCCATATATTACATCATTAGTTTTAGATGTAGTGTTCCATGATTCATTGTTTGTGAATAACACCCAGTGCTCCATGCAGAACGTGCCCTCCTCAATACCCATCACCAGGCTAACCCATCCGGG
>NW_028063874.1:0-391 GCF_054177405.1 Leptonychotes weddellii
CTCTAAAGCTGGACGCACGTCACGATGCGTCTGTCCACGCCCGCAGAGCGCACGGCGCCCAGGGTGACCCGAGGGTGAGCCACGGACTTTGGGTGACGACGGCGTGTCCGTGTAGGCTCATCCTTGTGCGACATACACCCTTCTGGTGAGTCATGTGGACGACAGGGAGGCCGTGCGTGTGTGGGGGCAGCGGGCACGCGGGAAACCTCTGTACTTTCACTCAGTTTTGCTGTGAACCTAAAACATAGTCTATAAAACAAGAAAACCAACAACACTATTCAGAGGTGAGCTTTGGAATGTGCTAAGATTTTTTTCCCCTTTTTGCACAACTTTTGAACACCCGGAAACAAATGATTGTCTTTTGTCTTCATTCTGTCTTCCTATCAGCAAA
>NW_028063875.1:0-391 GCF_054177405.1 Leptonychotes weddellii
GCTTGTGCTCTCTCTTAGTCCTCTCTCTCAAATAAATAAATAAAATCTTAAAATTTTATTTATTTATTTATTTGACAGAGAGAGACACAGCGAAAGAGGGAACACAAGCAGGGGGAGTGGGACAGGGAGAAGCAGGCTTCCCGCTGAGTATGGAGCCCGATGCGGGGCTCGATCCCAGGACTCTGGGATCATGACCTGAGCCGAAGGCAGATGCTTAATGACTGAGCCACCCACGTGCCCCAAAAACGCACATTCTTAATTTTAATGTAGTTCTATTTATTACCTTCTTTCCCTTCAGGTAATGCTTTTTATGTTCTGTTTAAAAAAGTTTTACTTTTTCCCAAGGTAATTAAGATTTTATCATTTTTTCCTCAAAAGTTTTGTTTTACCT
>NW_028063876.1:0-391 GCF_054177405.1 Leptonychotes weddellii
AAGAAAGAGTACTTCTTTCTTTAAATGGATATAATTTACATACTATAAAATCCACCCTTTTATAAAGTGTACAATTCAGGAGGTTTTAGAATATTCACCAAGTTGTGCAAGGACATCAGTGCTATCTAATTCCAGAACATTCTCATCGCCCCAAAAGGAAACCCCATGCCCATTAGCAGTCACTCCTGTCACTGTCCCCCAGCTCCTGGCAACCAGTAATCTACTTTCTATCTCTGTAGAGTTGCACATTCTGGACATTTCATAAAAATGGAATCAGATGATATGTGGCCTTTTGTGTCGGCTACTTTCACCTGCCAGAGTGTTTTCAAGATCCATTTAAGTTGTAACATGTGTCAGCAGTTAATTAATTCCTTTTTCTGGCTGAATAATT
>NW_028063877.1:0-391 GCF_054177405.1 Leptonychotes weddellii
CTCCTATCTTATATCATAAATAAAAATTAACTCAAAATGGATTAAAGACCTAAATGTAAGATCTAAAACTATAAAACTCTTAGAAGGAAATACAGAGATAAATCTTCATGACCTTGGATTTGGCAATATTCTTAGATATGATACCAAAAGCACAAGCAACAAAAGAAAAAATACATAAATTGGTTTACATCAATACTGAAGACTTTTGTGCATCAAAGGACATTATCAGGGGCACCTGGGTGGCTCAACTGGTTAAGCATCTGCCTTCGGCTCAGGTCATGATCTCAGGATCCTGGGATCAAGCCCCATATCAGGCTTCCTGCTCAGCAGGGAGGGGTGTCTGCTTCTCCCTCTCCCACTGCCCCTCCCCTGCTCGTTCTCTCTCTCTCTC
>NW_028063878.1:0-391 GCF_054177405.1 Leptonychotes weddellii
CGCCTGGGTGGCTCAGTTGGTTAAGCGACTGCCTTCGGCTCAGGTCATGATCCTGGAGTCCCGGGATCGAGTCCCGCATCGGGCTCCCTGCTC
Organism: Leptonychotes weddellii; assembly: GCF_054177405.1. Taxonomy (NCBI): domain Eukaryota; kingdom Metazoa; phylum Chordata; class Mammalia; order Carnivora; family Phocidae; genus Leptonychotes; species Leptonychotes weddellii. The sequence goes on from NW_028063878.1 coordinate 94, forward strand.
GGCAGGGAGTCTGCTTCTCCCTCTGACCCTCCTCCCTCTCATGCTGTCTCTCATTCTCTCTGTCTCAAATAAATAAATAAAATCTTTAAAAAAAAAAAAAAGAAAATGGCATTTAGGGGCACCTGGGTAGCTCAGTCGGTTAAGTGTCTGCCTTTGGCTCAGGTCATGATCCCAAGGTCCTGGGATCGAGTCCCATGTCGGGCTCTCTTCTCAGTGGGGAGTCTGCCTCTCCCTCTCACTCTCCCTCTGTGTTCTCCCTCTCTCTCTCTCTCTCAAAGAAATAAATAAAATCTTTAAA
>NW_028063879.1:0-391 GCF_054177405.1 Leptonychotes weddellii
CACGGTGCGGTGTGGGCACAGCCGGTGAGTTTCTTCCTACCATGGGGCCCAAGCAACCCAATGGAGAGGGACTTGTGGTGAACAAGAATGGATGAAGACCCCCGAGAATGGGAAATGTGTGACTTCAGCCTGAGAGGCCACCAGCTTCCCCTGGAGCTCACCTGCTTGCAGGGCAGCACAGAGCAGGTGGGAGGGCCTCCGGCCCCAGATTTGAGGAGCACTGTCCCCAGCTCATTCCCTGAGAATCACATTGAGGCAGCAGCTGCAAATCCTTATTTGGACTTGTAGCCTAATCGGGTTTAGGGCTCTTCCAGAACCAGGGAACCCAGAGGACTCTTCTTGGAAGAATCACCTTCCAGCCAACTAGCACCGCCCTGGGAATATATTCTAG
>NW_028063880.1:0-391 GCF_054177405.1 Leptonychotes weddellii
ATTCCTGTCCCAGCAGGGCCGTGTGTGATGTCAGTGCTCCTTCCAGCCCCTTGTCTCGTGTCCCGAGCCACCACCGTGAGGATTTTGTCCTGCCTTTGTGGCTCTTGGCTTCCACGCATCACCCCACTCCCTGAAAGATGCCACATGGGAGAGAGGGTTCCCTTACTGTGGAGCGTACGTCTGGGTGCCACGTCCCAGCCTGGAAACCAGTGGGGCCTGTGTGTCCCCTCAGCACCACAGGCCGTGTGACCCAAGCGTGCCAAGTGCATTTTACTGGATTTGGTGTTAGGCTGAAGACAAGGATCCTGGCGGCTTTAACCGAGTTGGCAGCATCGTTGCCCGGGAGTGGGCACTGTTTTAGGAGGCGGGGCCTTGCTGGAGAAGGTGTCGC
>NW_028063881.1:0-391 GCF_054177405.1 Leptonychotes weddellii
AGGGCGCCTGGGTGGCTCAGTTGGTTAAGCGACTGCCTTCAGCTCAGGTCATGATCCTGGAGTCCCGGGATCGAGTCCCGCATCGGGCTCCCTGCTCGGCGGGGAGTCTGCTTCTCCCTCTGACCCTCCTCCCTCTCATGCTCTCTGTCTCTCATTCTCTCTGTCTCAAATAAATAAATAAAAAATCTTAAAAAAAAAAAAATTATGTAGACCTTTGCTCCTCAGAGTATAAGGTTCACAGACCAGGAACACTAGCATCACCTGAGACTTGGTTAGATGTGCAGTCTCAAAGCCCACCCATATGTACTGAATCAGAATTTGCATTTAAGCAACCCTGGGTGATTCACATGCACAGTGAACTTTGCAAAGCCCAGACTTAAATGACTCTGAT
>NW_028063882.1:0-8226 GCF_054177405.1 Leptonychotes weddellii
AAATTTTTTTTTTTTAAGACTTTATTTATTTGCGAGAGAGACAATGAGAGACAGAGAGCATGAGAGGGAGGAGGGTCAGAGGGAGAAGCAGACTCGCTGCCGAGCAGGGAGCCCGATGCGGGACTCGATCCCGGGACTCCAGGATCATGACCTGAGCCGAAGGCAGTCGCTTAACCGACTGAGCCACCCAGGCGCCCTGGTGCTTTTTTCATAAGCAGTCTTAAAGATCCAACTTCTGGTGTACGGTCGACTTACCAGGAAGCAGCTGGAGTGAAGCACTGGGTGTATTCACCCTGATCTGCACTGGGTGAGGGCGAGTGGCTGGCAGAGACTGTGGGGATATCTGCGTATCAGTCATGGAACCCATGGAAAGAACCCAGCTATATGAAGGCACCTGGCAGAACAGAGATCATGCTTGTCTTTCCCTTCTCTGCAACTAAATGGGAAATAAGGAGTGTTGAGTTTGTGGCTGGATCTGTTGTTTGGTAGAAGTTGGTAGAGACTTACTCCTCTGTGTATTTTGGATATCCCCACATGGTTGTGTGACTCTTGATGTTCAGGCTTGTTGCTCTCAGGAGCTATCAGAGTATGTTCCACATTTTCCCATTTCCTGTCTCACAGGGCAAGCTTCCACATGAAGACTCCCTTCTAATAGGTGTCCCTTAGATCTGACTTCATCTCCCCATGGAGGGAGACTTTATAGTTGTCTTGGAGTTCCTGTTAGAGTCCTAGAAAAACTCAGAAAGGAGTCTAAAGCTAATGGAAATCTCTTCTCTTGAGAAGTTTTGGTTATAAGAAGTTATCTAGGACAATGAGTTGAAGAGACATTGATTATGGAAAAATACAGTCTGATTTATTAAGAGGAGAGAACTATGACTTGAGTATTCAGTGAGGTTAAAAACAAAAGCACTCAGTGTACTCAGTATTGTAAAAAGAAATAGAATAAATAACATCTGAAAACAGATTGTGCATTTACCAGAAGCTAAAATATTGGCATAGTGTAACTACGTAGATGAAATTGTTGGTGGGATTTAAATATTTTGCAGCTGTGTGTATATGTGACTGTGCAGACATGCATGTCTGTGTGATTGTGCGTGGTAAATGGGGTGGGTAGGGTTTAGCCTATAGGTTAAAAAAAAAAAGCCATTGGATTTTCTCCCTGAGAAACTGGATGTGTTGAAGAACTGATTTATTTTTCACTTCTCGGTGGTGGCGCACGACTTTTCTTCCAACTCGATCCAGTTTCTCCTTGCTATTCTTATAGAGAATTAATGTTTAATTCCTTATCTTAGCTGGTGGGTAACTGGGTCATTAACCCTGCTGTTTTAGAGGGTCAGGCCCGCCAGCCACCCCTAACAGCTTTTCTTCCTTACAGCCCCTTCGATGTCCTGAACTATGTGCTCACATTGAAATGCAGTGATAACTGGTCATTTATTGAAGGTGAGAGTATTCTCATGAAGGTAGGGGAATTTGAAAGTCTAAGGAAGCTGCGAACAGTCTGAGGAGTCCTCTAGAATTAGTGCTGCTCATTTATGGGATACCTAGAATCCAGGTGCACAAAGGCACCCACCGTGGCCTGAAATGTTGAGGGTAGTGATGGGACCCAAGTCAACAGTCAGACCCAACAATGTGCAGGAACTTAAGAGAGAAAAGCACAGTTTCAAAAGAATCATTGACCTACCAGAAGCAAAAAGGAAAAGCGTCCGCCAGTGGTAGCTTCCTGGAACATGTGGAGGTGAAGTGATCAGTTCAGCAAATTGCTTTCTGCAGGATCAAGGCTGTCCCTTGGCAGACTGGTGATGAGGATGAAGATGCACCAGGTCTGGGGTCACCTCCTGTATAAGCCTCCTGCCTCTTAGGAAAACTCTGAACCCCTGGGGGTCTCAGGCTACCTGTGCGGTACTCAGGATTCTGTTGATGTGTACCAATATTGGGACAAGATTCATGCCCCAATATTTCCTACTTCAACCTCAAGATTTACTAATTGAATGACATATCTATTTGAAAAGTCTACTAAGTGCTCTATGATGAGACAACCAGTAAGTTAATTCTTCTAATATGTTAATTGCCTAATTATTTACATTCTTTCCATAAGTACAGTATCTCAGCACAGTCAAAATGCACACTTCATCTTAAAAAGACTTGAGAATAATTCTTATGGCAACACGGAGCTGGAAGAGATGTTGTTGAGATGGGTTAAATCCAATCTTCCCATTTTATAATCAGGGCAAGAGAGGCCCCTGAATTGAAACCACCCTACAGTGTCATATAACCACTTACCGTCTGGGCAGAAACCAAACCTTGGCCTCTTGACTCTGCATCATACGTAGTGAGAATCAGAGCCACAATAGCATACAAGTGAGGAATTTTTGTGCTTTTTGTTAGGGGTTGTATGGGTACTCCCCACACCAGGAGCTCTTCCTATATGTAGGACACTGTGCTTGGAGCTGAAAGTAAAAGAGGGGGAAGATACTGATTTTGACTTAGAGGAGAGATGGTACAAATATGCTTAAGAGATAAATCACAATCTAGGGAATATATCTATTCTGATGTGTGGAGCAGAGAATTACCTCCTGAAAGACTGAGTCTCATACAACTCCTATATTTCCCTTAATTTCTGTTAACCTCTGCATTTTACAACTAGTTAATGTCAAATGTTATAAATTCAAGGGTCCTCCAAGTATGCTTGTTGCCTCTTTTTTTTTTCTGAGGTTGAGAATAAGTTAATTTAAATTACTCTAAGCCCTGAAACACAAGAAAATTGAAGGGCCTTTACCTGGAATACAGGTACCTGTAAGAATCAGGTTGTCCCAAAACTTGAGGAATAGAATTGGTAAAGTCAGGATTTAGGCTTGAGAAGTAAAAGGAAAATGAAGAAAGTGCTGTTAATTGAGGTGGAGAAAGAAAGGAATTTCCTTAGGAGAAAGATTGAGATCAGAGCTATCAGGTCAGACAGACAGGAAATATGTGGGATCTGTGTTCCTTTTGGGACTGGGCTTGGGAAAGGGGATCTTATGATGGTTAATAGATTGTTGAGTTGTTTGAGGAGCATCAAATTTATAATTTATAATGTCCATTCTTCCCTGTCTTGATTCTGAACCGGCTAAGTCTGAAGACGCCAGCAACACAAGGCTCAAGAGGAAAGTGGATATTACAAGCCTTTAAAATATGTGGAATGGATGCTGGGGCGCAAAGGGCATTTCAGGGAGTATCTGGAGACTTGGAGAGAGCACCTTGCAAATTTCCCTATTTTGCCACATTGGAGGAGCTCATGGGGGCGGGGGGGGGGGGACGTGACCGCTGGTTGACCCGGGGCTGGATCCTTCCAGTTGGTGGCTCCTCCCTGCCTCCCGGGCTTTAGGAATGTGTACAATCCGCCCACGATCCCTACAGCCAGAGCCGTTTCCAAGGACACAGCCCTGAGAGACTCCTGTGTCCTTGAGATCATCTAGGCGCTATACTGACCAAATCCAGTTAAGGCCTCCATAAAACTTCCTAAGATTCTGGCAGCTGGGTGTGGAGATCTACTCAGCTTTCGGCCTCCCAAGAGGAACCGCACAGGTAAGTTCCCCGGTTGATCATACCTGCCACCTACCAATCTGGAGTGGTCTGCCTCTTTCTTCGGTCTCTCCCTGCCCTCCATGTATGGGGGTGGGCGGGGGTGGTTTCACATTTCACCTGGGAAGCACCGGAGGTTTCCAGCCAGCATGCTGGAAGACAGGAGTGTCTCAAATGCCTTTTGGGGAGAGGATGCCGTGTGCATAGGCTAATTGTTTTTCCTAGGAAAGAGGGTGTATAATACCACAGTTGCCTTTTTGATGGTATTGCTCCTAATGTGATTCTGGATTGTTTCAAATCCTGGGTTTTGAGGCGATTGTTATGTTTGGAGCAACTATGGTAGGAGCTGGTCATTTGTGTTTTTTGACATTTTGTGCCTGGGGCGCTAATGCTTGGTTTCTTATTTTTCCTGTTTACTCTGACTCTTTCGACACGTGGTTTTAGGGAGGGATTTGGGTTTTGTTAATTCAGCTTGGGAGGGGATGAAGGAGCCCATTCTGTGACAGTTAGGCTGTGGCTATACCAAAGCAGGGGCCTGACTCTGCCCAGGCTTCAAGGGGAGATTCTCTAAGTGGAACAAATTTGACGATTAATTTTTTTTCAGCGACACTGTACATGAAGATTTTGTTTCCAGAGTCCAGTTTCTCTCTGGACACTTACTATTTGAGGGGGTTCATATTGTCTCAGTTTGGTGCCTATTTGTATTGCTGCTGAAGGATTTGGGGACTTAAGAATGTCTGTCCTGGGCGCCTGGGTGGCTCAGATGGTTAAGCGTCTGCCTTTGGCTCAGGTCATGATCCCAGGGTCCTGGGATCGAGTCCTGCATCGGGCTTCCCGCTCCTTGGGAGCCTGCTTCTCTCTCTGTTTTTCTCTGTCTCTCATGAATAAATAAATAAAATCTTAAAAAAAAAAAAAAAAGAATGTCTGTCCTCTGTGCTCCTTGCACACTTTTTGGGGAAGCTATATTAGACAGTGCAGCTGGGCATAACGTGAGATGGGAAATAGGTAGGGAGTGAATTTTGGCTCAGGGTGCAGTTTGGCCTGGAGTTAATTTAGTAGATGTTCAGTTTTGGCCGTCTCCGAGCCTTTAGGTACAAAAATCTCATCCACATGAGCCCAAAGAAGATACATCAAGAGCTGTAATAGGTGTGGGTGGAGAGGTCTCATGAAAGCAGTAGCAAAACCACCTTGATATCCTGTAGGTTTTCTTCCCTGAGAGAGCCACGTTCCTAATTCGTATGAACTTGGTTATTCCAGCACTGAGGTGAAGAGTAAAGGCTGTGTGTGTGGGGGGGAGGGGGCAGAGAGAGATAAGGGGGTGTTATTGGTGGTGAAGGAAAGGCTTCTCCATTATTATTTTTGGCTGTTGTGAAGGGAATTTCTCCCCCATGATTTTTGCTTCCAGGGAATGGCTAACCTGTTGGTTGGATCCTGCTTCTCTGTCAGGAAGGGGGTTCCATCTGCCAGAGGTCACTGCCCCTGCCTGGCATGGTTTCTTTTCCGCGCTGCTTATGAGAAGCATAAGGCACCGGGCTTCCCTTTAGGCACCCTGCTTCTCAGCTTCACATTTTGGATCCCCTGCCCTTGGCTTTGCCCGACTTTTCAGACTTCTGTTTGTAACAAAAAAAGGCCTTCAGGGATTGTGGGGAGGTGATTATTAAACCTCATAATGTGGTTCAGGTGAAGGACTCTTGCTTTGCCTTTTACAGTCGGCATTCTTCTTTTACCTGGAGAGAGAGGGGCTTGATTGGCCGTCACTTTCCTTCTTAGAGCAAGGCCTGAGCAGTTTCATCCCCCAAAGTTATTTTACACAAGTTGCAAGAAGAGAAAGGAACAGAAGATGAAATATACTGTAAGTTTCTTGTATCTTTTGCTCTTTGAGAAATCATGCATACTTGTTATTCTGTAGTATTGAGGAAAAAAGGGGAAGCTCAGCTTTCAGTGACCCAAATAAGAAAAGTTAACTTGATGTAAAAGGGAGTCACTTAACTTAACTCTTGGGTACAAGGGGGCAGTTCTTACCCTTGGGGCTTGATGGTGGACCAACCTCTCTGGTTCTTCGTAAGATGGATGGAAGAAAGTTCAGACATTTGAATGAAAAGAAAGAACCCTTACCGGCAGAGGTCTGAGAAAGCGGCTCTTGTGATACTTGATTATTACTTAATAATAATTTGAGTAGATATTAATCATTTAAGTAGTAGATTTGGATTCTGCTCACAAACCCACTATCCATCTGTTTTCTATCCCCCTCCCAACTAAGAAAGTCCAAGGAAAACCCACTTTAGGTTTCAAGTAACTGTTTTCCACAAGCAGTTTCTTGTCTTGGAGATGGAAGTTGTAATTAGCAGCGACTGGGTGAAACTGTTCAATGAAAAGCAAGTGGTCCTAGCTCTAATTGTCCCAAGTGCCCTATGGTGTGTGTGTCTCTGCAATTTCTGTATTAGCCACTGGGTGGCGAGCTCACTTCACAGAAACCCAAATCTGCGCACCCGAAGTTTCTTTTTCTAACATTGATGACAAAAGGAATACTGTTCTAGCGGCCAAGATAGGCTACTATGTAGAAATGAGAGGTTAGAAACTTCCCCAAAAATTATTTTATTGAATAATCAATTTGGGCATTTACTGCGTTATGTGTGCCTTACAAAGGCTTATTGCTTTTTTTATTCTCTATTCCTCCAGGACTCTTGATTTGAGAAAGCAATCAATAAAGATTCATTTAGACAACCAAAGGCCGCAATGACATAGTGATCAAATTCTATTCCTTAAGTAGACAAAATGCTTTTCATTCGAAGACCATACATATCTAATGTACCCCTTAGTCCTTGCTATGGGCTGAATTGTGTCCCCCTGCCCCTGCCTCCCCCGCCCCCTCAATGTATCTGTATTTGGAGATAGAGCTTTTAGGAAGTAATTTAGGTCATAAGGGCAAGGTCCTAATCCTAAGTGACTGTTGGTCTTAAGAGAATTTAACGTTTCAGAATTATTTTAATGATCAGTAATACTGGGGAATTGAAGAAGCCCTAAGACAGAAGAATAGTAGAACATCTTTCTCATTATTCCCAATGGTCTTGAACAAAACAAAACAAAAACCCCTCTAGAACTTATGTTTTGTGTATATTATATATATATATATGCTTGTGTATAAATTTTTATTTAGGAAATTGTAAGATATCCAATTGCACAGAGCCAGAGAAAAGTTGACAGTCTATGGCAAAACTTCTGGAGTCTTCTTTGCCAATTTCCCCCATGCTGGCTAAAGTTACTTCACTGGCGACAAGACCATTGAATCTGCAATTTGGAACGAGACTTAAAAGTACATATTTCTAGAAAGTTAAAGTATTGTCTCAAATCCATCCCAAGGTGTCAAAGATGGATTCTTTTACATGCAGATGTTTCGGGGAGGTAGAGTGGGGGTAGTGGAAATAAAGAAGAGGGGAAAGGTGAGGAAAAGTATAGAGACAGGAGGGGGGAAATAAGAGAAACTTTCCCCCTTGGAACTAACAAGGCTCAGATCTGCTCAGAAGACTCTAGATTCTGTTGTTTTTTTTTTTTGCTCACTTAGAAAAGGGGTACACTTAGACATGGAAACAATCCCCATTTTAACCTTAGATCAGAATTTGAGGTCCAGTTTTGATACTTATGCCTTGGGGCAAGGTGCCTTCTGATCCTTTTCCCTAATCTGTACAACAGAGCTAACGCGTACTCATGGAGTTGTCTGGAGTCCTGGATGCGAGGATGCCTACAAAGCCTCCAGCCTTGCTTAGCACAGAGTTGGTGCTTGGGATTATTTGGTGGGGGTTTAACATCATAGCTAAGAGTACAGCCTTTGGGGGCAGACAGCCTGGCCTGAATCCAGCTTGGCCATTGACAAGCTAGACTGTTTGAACAATCTACAAGTTTCTTCATCCGAAAGCTGAAGATCATATTTACTTCCTATTGTTGTGTGGATAAAACAACATACATCAAGTTCTGTGTAATGAGGGCTACTTAGTAGGAGCTCAGTGAGCAATGGCTGATACTGTCTCCCATTAGGCTTGGACAGTGTACTTGGCACTTGGGGGAAAACCATGGATGGAAGCTGTAGGAGCTCTCTCCTGTTCACGCCTCTGCACTTGCTTTTTTATGCTGTCCTCCTCTGACTTAGATCTGAACCTGCATTCATGTGTTTATGCATCCATATCTAGTGCAACATGTCTCAATTTTTCAAGACCCATGATTCCTTTTGATAAATGTAAAAAAAAGAAAAGTCAACCTTCCTATTTTTTTTCAGATTTTTTTTTTAAATTTTATTATATTATGTTAGTCACCATACAATACATCATTAGTTTTTGATGTGGTGATCCACGATCCATTGTTTTCGTATAATACCCAGTGCTCCATGAAGTATGTGCCCTCCTTAATACCCATCACTGGGCTAACCAATCCCCCCCACTCCCCTCTAAAACCCTGTTTGTTTCTCAGAGTCCATAGTCTCTCATGGTTCATCTCTCCCTCCAATTCCCACCCCCCTCATTTTTCCCTTCCTTCTCCTAATGTCCTCCATGCTATTCCTTATGTTCCACAAATAAGTGAAACCATATGATAACTGACTTTCTCTGCTTGACTTATTTCACTTAGCATAATCTCCTCCAGTCCCATCCATGTTGATGTAAAAGTTGGATATTCATC
>NW_028063883.1:0-391 GCF_054177405.1 Leptonychotes weddellii
TTTTTTTCTTTTTTTTTAAATTTTATTATGTTATATTAATCACCATACATTACATCATTACTTTTTGAATATATTTACTATTTCTAAGACACAACAGATCTAGGAAATAGCCAAGTCCACAATGAGACAAAGGAGGTGTGTGATTGAAGTAGGGTGAACAATATTTTTATTTGATAAGAAATTAAAGATTGAGGGCACCTGGGTGGCTCAGTTGGTTAAGCGACTGCCTTCAGCTCAGGTCATGATCCCAGGGTCCTGGGATTGAGTCCCGCATCGGGCTCCCTGCTCTGCGGGGAGCCTGCTTCTCCCTCTCCCACTCCCCCTGCTTGTGTTCCCTCTCTCGCTGTGTCTCTCTCTGTCAAATAAATAAATAAAATCTTTAAAAAAAAAA
>NW_028063884.1:0-391 GCF_054177405.1 Leptonychotes weddellii
TTGGCCCGGCTTCAGTGACCCTGCAGCATCTGTCCTCCCTGTGGCTCCCTCTGCCCGTCTTTGACCTGGAAACCCCAATGTGACTGCAGTACCTCATCTGCATTCTCTCCAGGTCCCCTTCTATGCAGCCCTTCCTGCCTCCCTTGCATGGGAACTCACCTTCTGCTCATGTGTCCTTATAAGCTTTTCTCAAATAAACATGGGGTGAAAATCATTTGCTACATATAGTTTCAAGGAAAAGAAGTATTAAAAAAAAGACAAAGGGACGATTCCATCACATTACAATCATGGTTTTCATTTATATTTCTGAATTTTAGTTACATGTGAATCTGAAGCTTTCCTTGTTTCCTGCCCTGTTTTTTCTTGGGTCTTCTGCATTCTATAATTCAGC
>NW_028063885.1:0-391 GCF_054177405.1 Leptonychotes weddellii
AAACTATAAAATACTCATGAAAGAAATTGAGGAAGACACAAGGAAATGGAAAAACGTTCCATGCTCATGGATTGGAAGAACAAATATTGTGAAGATGTCAATGCTACCTAGAGCAATCTACACATTTAATGCAATCCCCATCAAAATACCATCCACTTTTTTCAAAGAAATGGAACAAATAATCCTGAAATATGTATGGAACCAGAAAAGACCCCGAATAGCCAGAGGAATGTTGAAAAAGAAAAGCAAAGCTGGTGGCATCACAATTCCGGACTTCAAGCTCTACTACAAAGCTGTCATCATCAAGATAGTATGGTACTGGCACAAAACCAGACACATAGATCAATGGAACAGAAAAGAGAGCCCAGAAATGGACCCTCAACTCTATGGT
>NW_028063886.1:0-391 GCF_054177405.1 Leptonychotes weddellii
ACAGTTTTCTGACATTGGATGTCAAGCAGCCAGGGTAGTGTTCCCTAAGAGTGAAACAACACCTCAGGTGAACCCTATGATTGCCTCGGTTTCCTGTTGGGAGCAAACACCCAGGCTGCCTTTTTTTTTTTTTTAAAGATTTTTATTTATTTATTTAAGAGAGAGAATGAGATAGAGAATGAGAGCACAAGGGGGAGCGGGAGCGGGAGAGGGAGAAGCAGACTCCCCGCTGAGCAGGGGAGCCCGACGCGGGACTCGATCCCAGGACTCCAGGATCATGACCTGCGCCGAAGGCAGTCGCTTAACCAACTGAGCCACCCAGGCACCCCAGGCTGCCTTTTTTATCTGTTTATCTGTGTGTATATATGTGTGTCTGGGGGGGGGGGACTGT
>NW_028063887.1:0-391 GCF_054177405.1 Leptonychotes weddellii
AAGGGGATTAATAGCACACTTACTGTGAGGAGCACTGAACAATGTACAGAATTGTTGAATCAATATATTGTACACCTGAGACTAATATAACACTGTACTTCGATTAAAAAACTTTTTAAAATAAAAAAATGACATTCTTTTCTGGAAAAAAATGACATCTTGCTCTCTTTTATGTACATATATATGTGTATATATATATGTATATATATTTACATACACACATGTATATTTCAACAATGAAAAAATTTTAAAGTTCAACAATAAGAAAACAAATGACTTGATTAAAAAATGGGGCCAAAGATCTTAACAGATATTTCACCAAAGTAAATCTGCAGATGGCAAATATGTATATGAAAAGATGCTCCACATCATATGCCTTCAGGGAAATGGA
>NW_028063888.1:0-391 GCF_054177405.1 Leptonychotes weddellii
TCTTCCCGAGTATTGCCTCTCATTCACTTCTCCACACGTCCTACCTTCCAGAAAGTGGTCGCTATTCTGTTCAGAGAGTTGCTGCTATTCTTTTCTTCGATCTCCTGTTGAGTTCGTAGGTGTTCTAAATGGTTTGATAACTATCTAGCTGAATTCCTGGGACCAGACGAAATTTAGGTCTCCTATTCCTCTGCCATCTTGCTCCTCCTTGATCACCAGCCTGCTAGAAAAAGACACAAGTCACCAGCAGCTAGGTGGAGGCGTTGTGGGTCAAGGTGTGGGGTGTGGAGCTCCTATGCTCTCCAGGGGAGCTCACCATTCCCCCCCAACCTCCATGTGTTTTCTATTTTATTTATTTATTTTTAAAGATTTATTTATTTGTCAGAGAGAG
>NW_028063889.1:0-391 GCF_054177405.1 Leptonychotes weddellii
GAGGCAAACAGCAGTGTGGGGCGGGGCGGGGGGGCGGGGAGCAAGATGGTGGAGGAGTAGGAGACCTGGATTTCGTCTGGTCTCAGGAATTCAGCTGGATAGGGATCAAACCATTCTTAACACCTACAAACTCAACAGGAGATCGAAGAAAAGAATAGCAACAACTCTCTGAACAGAAAAGCGACCACTTTCTGGAAGGCAGGACGTGTGGAGAAGTGAATCTGAGGCGATATTCGGGAGGATAGACGGCGGGGGAGGGGGCCTCCATCAGCTGCTTCTGGCAGGTGACAGACCCGCGGAGCACAAAATCGGAACTTTTAGAAGTCTGCTCCGCTGAGGGACGTCGCCCCAGTGGCTAAGCTGGGGGTGGAACCCTCGTGGGACAGTGTGG
>NW_028063890.1:0-391 GCF_054177405.1 Leptonychotes weddellii
GCAAAGTGGACAGGGGTGGACACCCAGAGGCAGAAATCACGGATGCTCCTGTGGTTCCTTGTCCCAGAGCGGGAGAGCGAGTCTGAGAGGTGGCCCGTGCCCCAGCCAAGGCCACGGAGCTCCAAATGGCCAGAGAACGGTTTTCGGTGCGGGGCTTCACACGCAGCTCCCGAGGGAGTGGGGTCTCCAACGTTTCCCGTGTAAAACACCCGTCAAGTCTGCACGAGGCACGGGCTCATGGGTGGAGGCCTCTCTCCAGAACGGCAGCCTTTGTCTTCCTGGGGCAAGCCTCATTTGTGCACCCCGAAAAGCAACCTGTGACGTATGAGCAACCCCAGGAAGCCCTTCTGTCCATCCCCGCATCGTCCCAGGGGCTGCTGACACCCCTACA
>NW_028063891.1:0-391 GCF_054177405.1 Leptonychotes weddellii
ATACATACACACACACACACACAACTAAAGCAAGTTTCACAAAATAATGATTTGGACACAATCTTTTTTTTTTTTTAAAGATTTTATTTATTTATTTGAGAGAGACACAGTGAGAGAGGGAACACAAGCAGGGGGAGTGGGAGAGGGAGAAGCAGACTCCCCACTCAGCAGGGAGCCCGATGCGGGGCTCGATCCCAGGACCCTGGGATCATGACCCCAGCCGAAGGTAGACGCTTAACGACTGAGCCACCCAGGTGCCCCTGATTTGGACACAATCTGATTCTGTTTTATTTTATCATTTTTTATTTTTTATTCTGCTGATTGCAGCTCACTAAAGTACAATTGACCTTTGAACAAGGCAGGGGTTAGCAGTGCTGGCTCCCCATGCAGT
>NW_028063892.1:0-391 GCF_054177405.1 Leptonychotes weddellii
GGAAACCTTGTATGTTAGCAACATCTGAATTAGGGGAAACAGAGAGAAGTAGCAGGGCACTATATATAAACCAGAAAATAGAGAAATCCTTGAATTGCCAGCGAATATTGCTGGAAAGCAGAATGCAGGCCAATCAGAATGGCAGCTAAAAAGGGGGGGAGGATTTTCCTTCTCCAATGGTGGGTGAGTGAGCACATCAGAGTAAAGTGTAAAGAGGCTGGAGCCATTCAGACCATGTATACTCTTGAAAATATCCTGGCAGGGCTTACCTCCAGGATAGGGACCCACAGTGAAAAAAAAACTGCTAGAAGTGGGTCCAAAACTGAAGGAAAATAAAGGTTAAGAAAAAGAAAGGTCAAAACTAAAGTTGGGAAGAACCTGGAAAGAGAAG
>NW_028063893.1:0-8226 GCF_054177405.1 Leptonychotes weddellii
AAAAAAACCCCAAACAAACAGATCAGGTTCAACTGCCTCATTTCTCAGAAGAGGAAACAATGCTAATACCTCAAACTGATCTTACAGTTTATACTTTGTATAAAGAGTTTTCACACATGCATTATCTCATCTGTTATGTCGTTCGAGGCCTCAGCCCTAGGAGGTTAAGTAAATTGCTTAAGGTCACATGGTTACTTAGTGACAGAATAAATATGAAGGGTTAGAAACCCGAGATTTGTTATCTGTGTGTTTTTCATTGAGTTACCTTCTTAACAAATATATAGTGTCATACCCAAATAGACATTGTACTTAGAACTTTGGGTTGGCATTGCAAAAGAGGGTGTGAAATAGTCAATAAAAGCTGAATTGCCCTCAACTGAAGACAATCTAAAGCAATGAGAAAAAGTTGCCAGGACAGGGTAGAAAGTGACAAGTACCTGTGAGTGGTTCTAATCATTTTCTAGGGGAGTTCATGTGGGAGTGATTACATTGGACTCAGTAAAGAGAAAGGTTTTCAAGGAATTCTAAGAGAGAGGATATTTGAATAGATCTTTAGATTGCTAGAATTTGACTATGCAGACCTAGGGTACATAAAGCAGAGGGACAAGAAGCAGGAAACATGAGACACATGGAAAACAATGAAGTTTCTTACCTTAAATCTCAGCTATATTTTTATATTTTAATGTCTAGAATATCATGAACTATCTTAGAATCAATTTCAAAAAAAACTTCCCATCCAGTAGGCTATGAAGTAAGATGTGTATTAAATGAATGATGGACTATTCAATCAGTGGTGTCTCATCAATGAGTTAGGATACCATCACTCATCTTGACAAAATTGAGGGTGAATGGAGAAAAATAGCAGAAACTTAGATTCAAATTTTAAGTTGTGGAGAAATCACAAAAGGCCTTGAATACCAGATTAAAGTTGTTGAGACTTTTTTTACACAGGCAGTCAGGATCCAATGAACATTTTTTGAGTAAGAAGTAATAGAATAAGAATAGTGTTTAGGAAATTAAGTTGACAGGAACGTGTGGGTAGACTGAGAGTAGAAAGACAGTAGAAAGGTAGAATACAGAGAAGTGATTAAATGGTTAAGGAGAGAAACAATCTGAACCATTAAAATAGTTATTGAGTAACAAACCACCACAAAATTTAATGCTTAAAACAACAACCATTTATTTATTCTAAAATTCTACAGAGTAGAAGTTTGGGCTGGGCCTATCCAGGCAGTTCTGGTCTTAGCTGGTCTCTAACTGTCACTGTCTTTATTTAAATGAAGCATAGCAATGTGGTTTTGTTTTCAGTTAAGAAATCACCATTTCTATTCTAATGATTCAGTTCTATTCTATTAAGCCTGAAATATTTGCAGTGTTTTATACCATATTTAATAATATCAATTAATGTGGTTTATGACTAAATTTGTCTTTTCCTTCCTTTGTTCAAATTACATTACAATAAACACATTGTACTAGGCTTATAAAGTGGAAAGTATGTATCAGTGGAGGCCCATGAAGGATATTCCAACATGTTGTTAAAAAAAATATGTGGTGCCTAAAATATTGAAATTGCTTTGGATACAGAATTTTACCGAACTGCTCATTTGGTAATTTTTTTTTTTTTTTTTTTTAGTCTTTCTTATTCCATTGGTATGTCTGGTTTCAGAAGTCTTAAGTCAAAGGGAAACTTTCTAGTATATTTCATGCACTAAGAGGGGCAGAATAAAACAAATTGGGCATCTTAGGAAAATTTCCATTCAAGGTCAACCCAAAGGAAATATGTTTTCTTTCCACATCTACTTCGTAAACATCTATTTCATATAGATATGCCTCTGGTTTTCATCGAGGTGCTTTCGTGAAATCTGAAAATTTACAAAACATATTGTTAGATAGAAATCGCTAGGATTCTATCTATTACAGTAAATATTCTCACCAGATCATGTAATTTCATTTTCTAAATACTTATGGAACCTGTCCAGGCTCACGGTTACTGCCATTTCTCCAGTTCAGATCTTCATCACTTCTCTTCTGGACAAATGAAGTAGCCTCTTAACTAGCATCCCTGGTTCCAGTTTTTCCTTTGCAATGTATCTTTTTGGACCTCAGAGTATTTCTTTTTTTTTTTTTTTAAAGATTTTATTTATTTATTCTGACAGAGAGAGACACAGCGAGAGAGGGAACACAAGCAAGGGGAGTGGGAGAGGGAGAAGCAGGCTTCCCACTGAGCAGGGAGCCCAGTGCAGGGCTCAACCTTCCAGGACCCTGGGATCATGACCTGAACCTAAGGCAGACACTTAACCGACCGAACCACCTAGGTGGCCCCAGACCTCAGAGTATTTCTGATGGAGTATTAGTCTGGCCAGATGTTCTCTAAAGAAAAATGATCTGTGTTCAAATAAGTTGCAAATGCTATAGGCCATACCCTTCATGTGTGTAGAGCCAAAAACTCAGCACATTGAAAGCTTTGAGTAGTCCTGAGTAACAGGAAGATAGTAACGTGCTTTTCTCTTCTGCATTACCCATGATCACCATGCTGTTTAATTTATAGTACCTAGTGCTTTAGGCAAAATTAGAATAATTACAGGATAGGAGGAATTTGAAGAGAAAGAGTTAATATTTAACACTGAACTTCCAAAAGGGGACCGTGAACACCAAGACTAGAAAAATTCTTGAAATCCTAGCTTTATTGAGACAGTATGGATTTATAAATTCCAAAAGATCTTTTACATTTCAAAATCCAGACTTCACGGAATCATAGATCACTAAATTTTACAAAAAAAAAAAAATGTTGAGAAGTTAATCAGAAAACAGTAGTGTATGAAGAAAGCCTACCAGGCCGAGAAAGGAATATGAGAGTTTTCATGAGGGGGAGAGGAGATATTTGGGAGGGATAGGTAGAGGATTAAGAAGCAGCCTGGATCCTTCAGAGACCCAGTGCCTCCACCTCCATGGGTCTTCATCCAAGGGATTCCAGAGAAGTGAGATAAAAACCCCAGGCAAGTTAAAAGGGACGTTGAAACCCTAGGATGTGTGCATTCCCTTCACCAACTGTAACTCTGAAAGGACGCAAGATCCTCATGTGCCAATATGCGACAGTCACAATGGAATAGAAAAGATGGTACACAGATTTAGGCACAAAACAGCAGGGAATTTTGCCAAGTAAATTTCCCTTGACAGATATTTGGTGTGGAAGGAATTAAAAATTTCTTCCATGCTCCCACTGAGGCAAATGAAAATAGTTGAGAAATAAGACTGGATCTGCTATGGGTGACCATAGTAAGTGGCAAGGCGATCTCATATGAAAAACAGTAAAGCAGAAAGATGTGGCTGAAAAGCAGAGGATTTAGAGTGCTAATGGAAGCCAAGGAGACGTATAATACCCAGAAGTGAGAATGAGGATGAGGTTCTCAAGACTTTCGATTTTGCTGAGAGAACAGGCAAGGAGTTATACCTAAGAAGTAGATGCAGTTAGAAAAAAGGCCACTGCCCAGAGTTAGGTGAGACAAGCTACACCTCAACAGGTGTTGAATCAGAATTCAACAACAGAAAGCCCAGAAGTCATTTTACCCCAATTCCGGACATTGTTTTGGAAAGAAAATTGTGCAAGATCATCTGGAGGTGAAAATTTGCCTGAAGGAGAGTTTAAACTTTAAATTGAGTGAACATGTACCTAAGTGAGAAGATCTTAAACTGGAAAAGATTGAGTTACCTGTAACTGGAAAGTTCACATTATTACTTTCTACCCATTGTTAGAAATGGGGATTATAAGAGAACTTAGTTACACAGAAATATCATAAAATTTTATACAAATGAGATGTAGGTATAAATTGTCTACTCTATTTCATAGACAAAAATCCCCCAAATGTATTTGTCATTTTTTTTTTTTAATTAACAAGTGGTGTCTTCTCTCAGAACTAGTATTGAATGGAACATGCTCTGGGAAATAAGGTCCTATGTTCTTACTAGAGTTACCTCTTAAAAACAATCTTCTTTCTTTTTAATTAATCCTTTTTGAATGCTTTTTGGAATTCTTACATGTTTGAGGCATTATGCTAGGTACCTGAATTAAAATGATGTCTCTATCATAAGTTCTGACCTCAAGGAAGCCATAGACTTAGAGAGGAAATATGTGCTTGTTTTGGCAACATATATACTAATTGTTTTTTAAATTTAAATTTTGTTAGTTAACATGCAGTGCCATATTGGTTTCTGGAGTAGCATTCAGTAATTCATCACTTACATACAACACCCAGTGCTCATCACAACAAATGCCCTCTTGAATACCCATCACCCATCTGCCCATCCCCCACCTTGTTAAGAGTCACTTATGGCTTGTTTTCCTCCTTTTTTCTTTTCCCCCCTTCCCATATGTTCATCTGTTTTCTTTCTTAAATTCCACATATGAGTGAGGTCATGTGGTATTTATCTTTCTCTGACTGACTTATTTCACTTAGCATAATACTTTCTAGTTCCATCCACATCATTGCAAATGGGAAGATTTCATTCTTTTTGATGGCTAATATTTCACTGTATATATATACCACTTCTTTATCCATTCATCAGTCATTGGACATTTGGACCCTCTCCATAGTTTGGCTATCATAGATAATCCTGCTATAAACATCGGGGTGCATGTACCCCTTCAAATCGACATTTTTATATCCTTTGGGTAAATACCTAGTAGTGCAATTGCTGGATTGTAGGGTAGGTTTAACTTTCTGAGGAACCTCCAAACCGTTCTCCAGAGTGGCTACACCAGTTTGCATTCCCACCAACAGTGCAACAGGGTTCCCCTTTCTCTTCATCCTCGCCAACACCTGTTGTTTCTTGTGTTGTTAATTTTAGCTATTCTGCTGACAGGTGTGAGGTGGTATCTCATCGTGGTTTTGATTTGTATTTCCCTGATGATGAGTGATGTTGAGCACCTTTTCATGTGTCTGTTAGCCATCTGGATGTCTTCTCTGGAAAAGTGTCTATTCATGTCTTCTGCCCATTTCTTAACTGGATTATTTGTTTTTTGGGTGTTGAGTTTGATAAGTTCTTCATACACTTTGGATACTAACCCTTTATCAGATATGTCATTTGCAAATATCTTTCCCATTCTATGGGCTGCCTTTTAGTTTTGTTGATTGTTTCCTTTGCTGTGCAGAAACTTTTTATCTTGATAACTCCCAATAGTTCATTTTTGCTTTTGTTTCCCTTGCCTCTAGCAACATGTCTAATAAGAAGTTGCTATGGCCAAGGTCAAAGAGGTTTCTGCCTGTTTTCTCCTCTAGGATTTTAATGGTTTCCTGTCTCACATTTAGGTCTTTCATCCACTTTGAATTTATTTTTGTGTGTGGTGTAAGGAAATGGTCCAGTTTCATTTTTCTGCATGTGGCTGTCCAGTTTTCCCAACACCATTTGTTGAAGAGACTTTTTTCCATCGGATATTCTTTCCTCCTTTGTCAGAGATCAGTTGACCATAGTTGTGGGTCCATTTCTGGGCTCTCTATTCTCTGTTCCTTTGATCTATGAGTCTGTTTTTGTGCCAGTACCATACTGTTTTGATGACTACAGCTTTGTAATAGAGCTTGAAATCTGGAATCGTGACATTTTCAGTTCTGTTTTTCTTTTTCAGAATTGCTTTGGCCATTCGTGTCTTTTGGATTGTTTGTTCCAGCTCTGTGAAAAATGCTGATGGTATTTTGATAGGAATTGCATTAAAGGCAACATATATATTAATAGTAGCACAGTAGAGAGACGACTAGCATGAATTCTGAATAAAGATTGCAGGAAAATTTAGGAGGAGTTCCACATTTTTCTCTTTAAGAAGTTATACTTTCTCTTTAAGAAAATGATCAAGGCTAGGATATTCTCTCATCACTTCTATTGTACATTGCAGTAGAAGTTTAAGAAAGTGCAATAGGCAAGGAACAGACATAGAGATTAGAAAAGAAGAATTAAAACTGCCAATATTTGCAGATGACATGATTGTCTGGGTAGACAATTATTATCCTAAATAATATACAAAACATTGACTAGACCTAATGGTGAATTTAGCAAGGTCACAGTATACAAAGTTAACATACTAAGAGCAAAGATTTAGAAAATAAAAATTTTAAAGTTGCATTTAAAATAGCATCAAAACCATGAAATACTTAAGGATAAGTTTAGCAATACATAAAAAAAAAAACCTTGTACACTGAATCCACAACATATTAATGAGAGAAATTAAAGAAACTATATAAAAGACAAAGTTGTCAAGATACCAGTTCTCCCCCAAATTGTTGTATAGATTCAAAACAAACCAAATCACAATTCCATAAATTTTTTTATTTTATAAATTGATAAGCTATTCTAAAATCTATATGGAAGTGCAAATAACCTGGAATAGTCAAAACAGTCTTGAAAGGGATTATAATATAATATAGGAGGGCCTCCCTGACTTCAGGACTTATTATAAGAGGGGCCTGGGTGGCTCAGTTGGTTAAGCATCTGTCTTTGATCCCTCTGGCGTGGAGCCCCGCATCGCATCGGGCTTCCTGGTCAGTGGGGAGCCAGCTTCTCCCTCTCTCTCTGCAGCTCCCCCTGCTTGTGCTCTCTCACTCTCTCTGTCAAATAAATAAATAAACAAAATATTTTAAAAAAAAGATTACTTATTATGAAGCTACATTTAAAGACAGTGTGGTATTTATGAAAAGATAGTTAAATAAAACAGAACAGAGAATTAGAAATACACCCACACTTGCACGGTCAATTGATTTTTCATAACAGCACTGAAGGATTTCAATAAATGGTGCTTGAGCAACTTGATATCCACATGGAAAGAAATGAACTTTAACCTCTACATCCTGCTGTGTGGTCATTTGAGATGGATCACAGACCTAATTTTAAAATCTAAACTTATAAAACTTATAAAAGAAAACTTATGAAAATATCTTCATAAAATGAGAGTGGGCTGGGACAAATCATCTGCAAAAACATATACCTGGCAAAGGACAAAGAACTTATATCCAACAATTAAATAATAAAAAGATAAACAATTCAATGAAAAATGACCTGAACAGGGACTTCACAGAGGAAGAAATACATGTGGCCAAAAAATAAATGTAAAAAGGATTCAACATCATTAATCAGCAGGAAAATGCAATGAAATCACAAAGTGGTACCACTCCATGTTTAGTAGAATGGTTAAGTTGAAAAAGAACAATACTAAATGTTGTCAAGGATATGGAGCAACTGGAATTCTGACACACTGATGATGGAGTATAATATAGAACAATCAAATTCAGAGGGGGGAAAGATGGTGGAGGAGTAGGGGACCCTATTTCAACTGGTCCCCGGAATTGAGCTGGATATCTACCAGACCACCCTGAGCACCCATGAAACCAGCCTGAGATGTAAGATCTGGATCTCTACAAACAGAATATCGCAGGCAGTTGGTTTTGAGGTACGAAGCGGGGAGCCGTGATTCTGCGGGCAGATATTGGAGGATAAACGGCAGCGGGAGGGTGCCTGGACGTGGGGATCCTACACCACCGGTGAGTGACAGCCTCACACGCTGCGGAGGGGCACAGACTCGCAGACCGGTAGCATTGGGAAAGGACTTTAGGGCAGTCCCCGGGGTGGAAAACCAGACCGGCGGGGTCGTGCGCACGTGAACCGCCCTCCCGGACAGAAACCGGAGCGATGGTCGCGCGCACGTGAACTGCAGCCTCCGAGACGGAAACCCAGTGCGCCGGGGTCGTGCCAGTGAACTCCAACCTCCATGGTGGAAACCCCGAGCGGCGGAGTCGTGTGCGCGCGAACTGGGAGCAGCTGGCGGTTTTAGAAGTACAAAGGGCAGAGACGTGCCGGGACTGGGAGGCAGGACTGGGAGCGCTGCAGAGGGGCGCACAACCCAGGACCCTGCAGTTTATAGCAGCACGGACAGAAACGGAGACAGTGTGGCCTGGAGAGCTCACTGAAGAACAGACTGAGGTCTCTGCTCTGAGGCCGAGGGTTGGAAATGGTCTCTTCTGCTCTGACTCGCGGAAGAGACGCGGAAAGCCGCCAGGGAAAGCTGCCAGAGAACAAAAGCCCCAAAGACTGATTCCCACTGAGCCCATCCCCCGCCACAGGGGCGCAGGGCAACTCCGCCCAAACAGCGTTGCCTGAGTAACAGCACAGCAGGCCCCTCCCGCAGAAGACAGGCTGGGAAAACAAGAAGCCAGCAACCCTAAGGTCCCAAGAAAACAGGTGCAT
>NW_028063894.1:0-391 GCF_054177405.1 Leptonychotes weddellii
AAATAAAGCATCCTGTTTTGTTTTATGTAAACAATGTTAATAACTGACAGGAGAGATATCATATCAATAACTTTCTTGTCATCTTTGTTAAAAAGAATCACTTGCTTGTTTTTTTTTTTTTTTTTTTAAGATTTTATTTATTTATTTGACAGAGAGAGACACAGCGAGAGAGGGAACACAAGCAGGGGGAGTGGGAGAGGGAGAAGCAGGCCTCCTGCAGGGAGCCTGATGTGGGGCTCAATCCCAGGACCCTGGGATCATGACCTGAGCTGAAGGCAGACGACTGAGCCACCCAGGCGCCCCGTGAATCACTTGCTTGTTTTCTATGATCCAAATGGAAGGCCTGGATACAGAATCTTTTATTTTTTTAATTATTTATTTATTTTAAAGA
>NW_028063895.1:0-391 GCF_054177405.1 Leptonychotes weddellii
CTTGTCCTCTCTCTCTCACTCGCTTACGCTCTCAAATAAATAAATAAAATCTTAAAAATGAACTCTCAGCAGATTTCAAGTATATAATACAGTATTGTTACCATAATGTACATTAGATCTCCAAAACTCATTCATCTTACCTAACTGAAACTTTGGAGTCTTTCACTACCTCCCAAGCCCTTGGCAGCCACAATTCTACTCTCTGCTTCCGAGTTTGACTATTTTATATTCCACATGTAAGTGAGATCATGCAGTATTTACCTGTGTCTGGCTTATTTTACTTAGTATAATGTCTTCCAGGTTCATCCATGTTGCAAGGGGCAGGATTACCTTTTAAAAGGCTGAATAATATTCCATTATATGTATACATCACATTTCCTTTATCCATTTG
>NW_028063896.1:0-391 GCF_054177405.1 Leptonychotes weddellii
TTGGCCCGGCTTCAGTGACCCTGCAGCATCTGTCCTCCCTGTGGCTCCCTCTGCCCGTCTTTGACCTGGAAACCCCAATGTGACTGCAGTACCTCATCTGCATTCTCTCCAGGTCCCCTTCTATGCAGCCCTTCCTGCCTCCCTTGCATGGGAACTCACCTTCTGCTCATGTGTCCTTATAAGCTTTTCTCAAATAAACGTGGGGTGAAAATCATTTGCTACATATAGTTTCAAGGAAAAGAAGTATTAAAAAAAAGACAAAGGGACGATTCCATCACATTACAATCATGGTTTTCATTTATATTTCTGAATTTTAGTTACATGTGAATCTGAAGCTTTCCTTGTTTCCTGCCCTGTTTTTTCTTGGGTCTTCTGCATTCTATAATTCAGC
>NW_028063897.1:0-391 GCF_054177405.1 Leptonychotes weddellii
AGCAAAACCATTTCTTGCAATTCTACTTAATTCCTTAAGTAAGGGATCCTACCTTTGTTACATTCTTCAGTGACACATTTTTATTTCTGGTCCCACGTGTCTTCTGTCATTGGACCCTACAAAAGCAGGGACAGCATATATGTTATTAGGCTAAAGGTCATAGGTAAATAGAAGCCCTTATCAAAAATTATAATTAGGGTGCCTGGGTGGCTCAGTTGGTTAAGCGACTGCCTTCGGCTCAGGTCATGATCCTGGAGTCCCAGGATCGAGTCCCGCATCGGGCTCCCTGCTCAGCAGGGAGTCTGCTTCTCCCTCTGACCCTCCTCCCTCTCATGCTCTCTGTCTCTCATTCTCTCTCTCTCAAATAAATAAATAAAATCTTTAAAAAAAA
>NW_028063898.1:0-391 GCF_054177405.1 Leptonychotes weddellii
CACAATCCACACGTGAGGTGAGGACTGTCGCTGTGAATAAGAAATGGTGTTGGAGCAGGCTTAGGAGAGGTGCCCAAGGTCGTATGACCCAGAAGCGAGAGGACGAGGGGGCAAACTCCAGCCTCTGACTCCAAAGCCTGAGCCCGCAGTCACTACCCTGCGCCCGCTGGCTCGTCCCTGAGGGCTACACGCCCGCCCGCGCAGCGTCCTCCCACCCCCGGGCTCTTGGGGCTGCCCTCCTGTCCCCGCCATCACAGCATCTAACGTCCGCTGTGCTCCAGGTCCTGCTGGGGGAGCTGTGGTCCCTCATGTGTCCCATCGGTCTCCTGCCCTTGCCCGGCCCAGGGGGCATCCTTGCAGACGTTCAGTCAATAAAGAACCTTTGCGCTGC
>NW_028063899.1:0-391 GCF_054177405.1 Leptonychotes weddellii
ATTTATTTGAGAGAGAGAGAATGAGAGACAGAGAGCATGAGAGGGAGGAGGGTCAGAGGGAGAAGCAGACTCCCCGCCGAGCAGGGAGCCCGATGCGGGACTCGATCCCGGGACTCCAGGATCATGACCTGAGCCGAAGGCAGTCGCTTAACCGACTGAGCCACCCAGGCGCCCCTCATCAACACTTGTTCTTTTCCTCTCTCTCTCGACCTCCCTTTTTTTAAAAAATTTTTTATTATAGCCACACTAGTGCTAATGAAGTGGTATCTCATCATCATTTTGATTTACATTTCCATAATGGCTAAAGATGTGGAGCATCTTCTCATGAGCTTGTTGGCTATTCATGTATTGTATTTTCTTGGAGAAATGTCTACTCAGATTCATGGCTCCT
>NW_028063900.1:0-391 GCF_054177405.1 Leptonychotes weddellii
AGCCACAGCCCAGTTTGCGGAAGCCACAGCCATAGCTGGAGCCATAGCCACAGCCCTGGCCTCCGTAACCGCAGCTTCCGTAACCGCAGCCTCCGTAGCCGCAGCCTCCGTAGCCAGAGCCTCCATAACCACAGCCTCTATAACCACAGCCTCCATAGCCGGAGCCTCTGTAACCGCAGCCTCCATAGCCAGAGCCTCCGTAACCGCAGCCTCCGTAGCCAGAGCCTCCGTAGTAGCTGCCACACATGGTGTTGGTTGTTGAGGTTTTGCTTGGGTAGAGAAGGAGAGGAGAAGTGTCACTTCAGTGTGGACAACTCCCGCCTGCAGAGACCTTTTATATACCCTCCATGTGGGTGTAACCCACCATATATGCCATGCCATTGGTTAATTT
>NW_028063901.1:0-391 GCF_054177405.1 Leptonychotes weddellii
TGACAGCCAGGGGAGATTATGCACACGGTCAGGTTCTCTCTGCATCGCTAACAGCATCGCAGTATTCCCACTTGAAATCAACACCTGGGATATATCTTGACACCATAGTGATGTTTCATGTATGCCAGTAGAAAAACAGTTTTGTAATACTGTTTATCCCCGATGGTGACAAATTTCCCACTCTCCATTATGTTTCAACCACATCCTGACAGTTATACCAAATGGAAACTTTAAAATCCCTCAAATGAACTCTCTTTGGTGCAAAAACCCTCCAGGTCTCATGAAACCACACAGCCTATTGTTCTGGGTGAGCATCCACTTCTCTGCTCTTAAGGTCACACAGAGCCCTGGGGTGAAACAGATTCATTTCCTTTAAGTGAATGTTTGAATG
>NW_028063902.1:0-391 GCF_054177405.1 Leptonychotes weddellii
CTCCTATCTTATATCATAAATAAAAATTAACTCAAAATGGATTAAAGACCTAAATGTAAGATCTAAAACTATAAAACTCTTAGAAGGAAATACAGAGATAAATCTTCATGACCTTGGATTTGGCAATATTCTTAGATATGATACCAAAAGCACAAGCAACAAAAGAAAAAATACATAAATTGGTTTACATCAATACTGACGACTTTTGTGCATCAAAGGACATTATCAGGGGCACCTGGGTGGCTCAACTGGTTAAGCATCTGCCTTCGGCTCAGGTCATGATCTCAGGATCCTGGGATCAAGCCCCATATCAGGCTTCCTGCTCAGCAGGGAGGGGTGTCTGCTTCTCCCTCTCCCACTGCCCCTCCCCTGCTCGTTCTCTCTCTCTCTC
>NW_028063903.1:0-8226 GCF_054177405.1 Leptonychotes weddellii
GTAGCTGAACAGTAGTACTGGATTTTCTATTTTATAATTTTTGTCAAAGCCCGAAATCTCTTCTAACATATTTTACCATATTGCATGCAACAACCTTTAGAGGAGAAAAAAATCAATTTGAAGTTGAGAAAAATCTTATTTATTCAATATTAGCAAGTATAACTGTAAAGGGAAAAAATCAGCTATGTGACAGAGCTTTCAAAACTCTTCTGACTAAATACGGAAATATATTTGGAGGCAGAATATTAGACTTAATGAATTCTATTGTAAAAAAAGTCTTGGGCGCCTGGGTGGCGCCCAAGTTGGTTAAGCGACTGCCTTCGGCTCAGGTCATGATCCTGGAGTCCTGGGATCGAGTCCCGCATCGGGCTCCCTGCTCGGCAGGGAGTCTGCTTCTCCCTCTGACCCTCCCCCCTCTCATGTGCTCTCTGTCTCTCTCATTCTCTCTGTCTCAAATAAATAAATAAAATCTTAAAAAAAAAAAAGTCTTGTAAAATAGATATTGTGATAGACAATTTTATTGTGAAAATTGCCTGAAAATAGGAGGTTGACACAGAAACACGACAACCATTAGTAAAACCTAATTAATTTTTAACCCTGCGTGGTCTTTCCCTTTCTGATTTTTATTCATTTAAGGCTTCTCATCCTTTGTGCATTTTGTAAGTAAGTAGTTTACATGTGGAGAAACTGATTTAGAAATTAAGCTGAGGTTTATATTTAAAATGTATTTTTATGACCAAATCCAACCTGAATTATATTCAGCATCAGAATTAGGGTGTTGAAATACTTCCCCTTTTTACCTCTTACAAGGTAACATAATGAAGGCAGGATAGAGACAAGTAAGTACCAATCTCCTCCCAACCAGAAAAGTAGGTCAGAAAATAACACCTGCCTATAGGTCCCTCTTGTTTCTCCATCCCTGAGTAAACATGAATTATGAGGACCCTATGGGATGACTGAATGGTCATGGCAATGGATCATTATGTGACTCTACTGCAGTCAGGGTATTTTCCTGTTCCATTGTTAGAATATCCTATAATTTCCCCTCATCACAGTGGATACAAGCAGGGACCTTTTTTTTTTTTTTTTTCAAGTTTCTGTGCTGATTCAGGATACAGGTACTTTTCTTCAGAGTTCTGGAACTAAGTCTTTTGAATGAATTTAACATTTTCATCTTTCCTGGCTCATTTGAGAAAGATATTAACATACCAACGCAAAGTAAACAAAAGAGGGCCATTGAGAAATAAAAGAAAGTTGGCAAATGAGTCTGCAGTTCCTGTAAAACGTGAGTGCCAGACCCACCTTAAAAAGCCATAATAGCTGCAATATCTTTAGAAACACTGGCTAGAAAGTCAACGGCTACGCTGAGAATGAATTCTGGCCTGCAGTCACTAAGGTCTTGGATCCTCGTGTGATCCTTTCTCTGTGAAGATGGTTCTGTCTTGATGTTTGACCCCTTGCTCTCCCATTGTCCCTATATATGAATCATGTGGCAACCTCAGAACACAATGACCTGCCCTAGTGACTAAGGTCACACCAGAATCTTGGCTTTGCTACCTTTTCTATGCCCATTTCACATCCACACCACATAAGCATCTGGTATTCCATTAGCCAGGGAGCACAGAGTCCATGTCAATGCTTCTTTCCAGCAGACCACATATTCCCATGAAGGCAGAAACAATAAAAGCTTGAATAGTAATTGCAGAGAACCCATCTAACCCCATACATTTTAAATGTCCCTCGTGAAGATGACCATCTTGCAGTGTATAACTGTGTGTTGAACCAAGAACGTAGGGTGTTCTGCCACCTCTCAGTACTATTCATATGTTATTCCCTGTTACCTTGAGTACCCTTTCCAGGTCTTCTAAATCCACCTGCCAAATTTTCACCATTCATCTTTCTCAGGTCTCAGGTCAAGAACTACATGGTCTTCAAACACTTCCCTGATGACTTCAGGCAGAAGGGGGTACTGTACTTGTTCTACCATTGTACCTTATATAAACCACTATGATGTCAATTATTAATATAGGTCATGATTGCTTGCAGGTTCATATTAAGTACAAAAGTCCTATTCATTCATTTTGGCCTCAGGCTCTAACGCAGTGACTGAAACATAGTGGTGTTCAGTACTCAATGAATGAGTGATAGAAAGTATATGACCCTCATGCCCCCAGGCCATACTGCTAGGGAGGGGACAATGGATTGTCAGTCCAGGTCATAGGTGTTTGATTCCAGAACCTCACCTAGCATGGTTACAGGAACCCAACTTCTGTGTGTCCCCTCTTGGCCCACCAAGTTTTCTGTGGCTCGTCTATTTTCCTCAGTGTGATGTAAATTGCCCCTGAGGCTGTGGATGTTGTCTCTCTCACCTGCCCGATGTGGTCATCTCAATCAGCACCTAGTATAGCTGCCCCCACGGACAGCGCTTCCCCAGTGAGATCTTGCCATTTTCTCCATAGCAGTGCTTCTCAACAGAGGGGCAATTTTGCTCCCCGGGAAATACGTGCCAATGTCTGGAATAGGGGAGAACACACACAGACAGACGCTACTAGCATTTAGTGAGTAGGCCAGTGATGCTGCTAAACATCCTGCAATGCACAGGTCAGCCCCATGGCACTTATCTGGTCCAGCCTGTCAATAGTGTGGAGATTGAGAAACCTTGCTCCAAAATGAAGAGTCATCCCTACAAGCATTGCAGCACTTTTACTTGGTTTCCCAAAGACACTCTGACTGTAAGTTTCCTCACAACCTTTTTTCTTTTTGTTCATTTGTTTGGGGTTTTTTTTCCCCACACAATTGGGAGCAAAATATCCCAGGACTGAGTCGTAGAATATTAACGTTCTATCAGCAATGCCTAACTAAATAGGACTCCTCCTCCTGGCCCCAACATTTGCCCAAAGACAGAGGTTGAACACCTCTACTTTACTGAATGTTGAAATCAATTCCATGTCTACCCAATAGACTCGAAATTTCAAGTCTCATGCCTGGTCTTTGCATAGGATTTTAATCCACAGTGTTCTAGGGCTCAGCCTGTGGTTCCAAAGCCTGCTTCAGCATTTCTTCCAGCCCACATGTAGGATTATCATAAAAATAGAACACCTGGTGCCCCATTATAACCCACCAGAGCTGCTAAAGCAGAAATACAAATAGGATCTCCTGAATCACTTGCCATGTAAGTATTGACAGTCAAGAATTGCTCTGCAATAGTTCTCAAGAAAAACACAGAAAATGGTACTATGTGTACGGAGTACCACAGTAAACAGGCTCTCAAAACCCCAGGCCATGCCTGCCTAGCCACCATGGAGCTGGAGATAAACCACATGTCTGCATACCCATAAGCCATTCATTTCATGGTTGATAACTACACCATGAACTACTGGGTGTTAAAGTCTGCCATACAGGGGAAGCCATAGAATTGAAGGGTAGAGGGATAAGATGAGGGTCCCACAGAAACTTTTAGTCTTAAAGTGATAGCTATGGACCAAGGGAGGAAAGTCATACTTCTCAGGCCCAGACTCCCCTTATTTTGAATCAGAGAGGAAAGAGGAGGGAGAGAGCAGTGGGGGTAAAGCCAGTTGTCACACTCCTCTCTCTGGAGTTTCTGTGATGAAGGCAAAGTCCAAAAGTAGGTTCTGCTTTTACTGTGACACAAGAGGTTCCACTTGGCTCCAAGTGATAAATATTTACAGCATTGTAATTTCTCTTTGCAGGAAAATAATCCTTGGATAGATACTAGAAGAACTTGTATTAGAAGCACAGGGGTATGTCCTAAGCTATCAAATATGGGAGCTAACAATAGAAGACATCTTGAAATTCTATCTTGAATAATATAAAACAAATATAGATACTGATACTGGTATCTCAGAATATCCAGGGAATGCACTACTGGGTATTTACTCAAAGAAAATGAAAACATTAATTCAAAAAGATATATATGTTCCCCATGTTAATAGCTACATTACTTATAATAGCCAACATATGGAAGCAACCTAAGCGCCCATCAGCAGATGAATGAATGAAGAAGTGGTACATACATACAATGAAATATCACTTGGCCATAAAAAAGAATGAGATCTTGCCATTTGCAACAACATAGATGGACCTACAGTGTATTATTCTAAGTCAAATAAGCCAGTTAGAAAAAGACAAATACCAAATGATTTCACTCATATGTGGGATCCAAATAAACAAAATAAATGAACAAACCAAAAAACCAGATTTTTAAATACAGAGAACAAACTGGTGGTTGGCAGAGGGGAGGGGAGGGGAGGGATGGGTGAAATAGATAAAGGGGATTAAGAGGGACAAACTTCCAGTTATAAAATGAATAGGTCATGGAGATGAAAAGCATTGGTAATTACCATACCATTTTTAATTTAAAAAATCAAACAAAAAACTATAGTGAATGAAGATGGAGATGGAATAGGGTAAAAATGACGAACAGGTGGTTACAACTAGGTGACGTGAAGGAAAGCTATGCTCCATTCACAAAGAGAAAGACTGAGAAAGAACTCAAGAACGTAAGAGGTCGGTTGACCCATCGGTGCTGGGGCAGAACATAAACAATGCCCTGGAAGAAGAGATCTTCTTCTCTCCCCAAAATCTTCTAATGTCAGACTGCTGAGTTACATCAATTTCCTGATCTCCACAATCTATTCTGCCTACTTAAAAAAAAAAAAAAATCCTCTTGAATCCCCAAGATTCTCTTAAGGGCTAAACCTTTCATTTTTTTAATTAGTAATTTTGGAAAAAAATAGAAATGCTTGGCTTTTGAAGCACTTAGGTGCAAATAATCTTTTGGTTAAATGCCATCAGTCAATCAGTTAACTAGAATGTTTGATTAGAAAAACACCTTCCAGTTGTATTTTGTACTTTATAAAGGTATTTGCTATCTCGTTCAATTCTCTCAACATCCCTTTGAGGAAATCACTTATTTCCTTATCTTATTGAGTAGGAAACAGAGGTTCATAGTGGTTAGGTGATTAAAAACTCAATCCAGCTAAACCAGAACAAAAGTATCCTCACTCTTTTAGATCTGAAGTTGATTAACCCAATCTTTCCCATACCATATTAAACGATTAGAATTTTGAACACAGCACTTCTTTGTCAAGGATCTGTCATCTCTATTGTGTGCCAACCACAAGGGCAACAACAGTGAACTACTTTCACAGAGCTTAGAGTTCAACACAGGGGCACTGAGCATCCTGTTTTTATATTGTGTATTAAGTACACTGATATGGGAGGTCCAAGGTATTTCCAGATCACATAAGAGAGTTACCTATTCCAGACCCAGTGGGGAGGAGGTGGTATCAGGGAAAACTTGCAGGAAATGATGTCTAGGTCTAGATCTGAAGGATTAGTAGCAGTCATCAGGTAGATGGGTAAGGAGAGACATTCCAGGCGGAAGGACCAGCATGTGCATGCAAGGAAAGAAAAGTCAGGTGCTGAACTTGCACTACAGAGAACTCAACAGGGATGGAGCAGAAGCACGAAACAATGGAGTAGAACTCGATCTCAGAGAGAAGCCTTGACTAGATGGTGCGGAGGCTTGTAGAGCATTCTTAAGAGATTTGTAATCTACCTTGAGGGCCTTAAGAAGACTTTGAAAATTTTAAGTAGTGAGAAGAAAATAATTAGTTTTACATTAAAGAAAGATTATCTGGTATGTCTTGTGGTGAAAGGATTTGATTAACAGAAATCTCTGGAAACAAAACATGTTGGAATAAACTGCAACTGAACTCTACATAAGGTGTCAGAATTGGCATAAGGGTGATTTTAGCTCAGTTTTGTGGGACAGGTCTAAAGATTGGCCCAGGACCTGGCACAGATACAGGAAGACATCATTCCTGCACTGCCCATAATTCTCTGCAGAAACAACTGAGACCTAAAGTCCTTTCCCAGAATTGCTTTAGCTATACAGGGTCTTTTGTGATTTCACACTAATGTTTGGATTTTTTTCTATTTCTGTGAAAAATGCCATTGAAATTTTGACAGACATTGAGTCTACAGATGGCTTTCAGTAGTAGACATCATAACAATATCAAGTCTTCTGATCCATCAACAAAGACTATCTTAACATTTCTTTGTCATTTTTAATTTCTCTCATCCAAGTCTTATAGTTTTAGGTATACAGATCTTTCACCTCCTTGATTAAATTTATTCCTAAGTATTTTATTGTTTTGGATGCTATTGTGAATGGGTTTTCTTAGTATTTTTCAGGTATTTTGTCCATGTATAGATATGCAATTGATATCTG
This sequence comes from Leptonychotes weddellii, assembly GCF_054177405.1. Lineage (NCBI taxonomy): Eukaryota > Metazoa > Chordata > Mammalia > Carnivora > Phocidae > Leptonychotes > Leptonychotes weddellii. The sequence goes on from NW_028063903.1 coordinate 6,257, forward strand.
TATGCTGGTTTCATATCCTGCAGCTTTAATTAATTTGTTGATTAGTTCCAACAGCTTTTTGGTTGGGTCTTTAAGACTTTCTATGTGTAAGATCTTATCATTCGCAAATAAAGAAAATTTTACTTCTTCCTTTCTGATTTGGCTGCCTTTTATTTATCTTGCTTGAATGCTCTGGCTAGGACTTTCAATACTATGTTCAATAAGAATGTTGACAGTGGAGCACCCTTGAGTCCTTTCAATAAATGGTGTTGGGAAAACTGGACAACCACACACAGAAAAATGAAATCACACCTCTATCTTACAACAGTCACAACAATTAACTTTAAGTGGATTCAAGATATAAATGTAAGACTTGAAACTGTAAAACTCCTTGAAGAAAACAGAGGAAAACCTCGTGGATATTGATCTGGATGATGAATGATTTTTTGGATATGACAACAAAAGCATAAGCAACAAAGACAAAAATAAATAAATGGGACTACATCAAATTAAAAAGCTTCTGTATGCCAAAACAATCAACTAACAAAATAGAAATATAACTTACAGAATGGGAGGAAGGTTTAGCTAATATATATGTGTTTATTATAATAATATATGTGTGTTTATTTATATACATATGTATATATAAACATATATACATATGTATATATAAACACATATATGTATACATATATAATATACACATACATACATATGGAATTCATACAACTCAACAGAAACTAAACAATTCAAATAAAAAACTGGAGAGAGGAATTGAATAGACCTTTTTCCAAGAAGACATACAGATGACCAACAGGTACATGAAAAGGTGCTCAACATCACCAATCAGCAAGGAAATGCCAATCAAAAACCACAGTGAGATCTCAACTCACATCAACAACACAAGAAGTAACAAGTGTTGGTGAGGATGTGGAGAGAAGAAAACACTGTGCACTTTTAGCGAAAATGTAAATTGATAACAGCTAGTATGGAAACAGTATGGAGGTTCCTCAAAATATTAAAAATAGAAATATAATCCAAAAATCCCACTTCAGAGTATTTACTCAAAGAAAACAAAAACACTAATTCAAAAAAATATATATGCACCCCTGTATTTATTGCAGCATCATTGACAATAGCCAAGATGTGGAAGCAACCCAAGTGTCCATCAACAGAAGAATGGATACACACACACACATTATATATACACATACATACATATATAAGGGAATATTACTCAGCCATTAAAAAGAATGAGATCTAGCCATTTGCAATGACATGGATGGACCAAGAGGGTATTATAGTAAGTGAAATAAGTGAAGTAAGTTAGAGAAAGACAAATACCTTATGTTTTCATTTAAATGTAGAATCTAAAAAACAAAACAAATGAACAAATAAAAAAAGCAGACTCTTAAATACAGAGAACAAACTCATGGTTGGCAGAGGGGAGGTGGGTAGAGGTGAGAGGATGAAATAAAGAGCATTAGGAGTCACAAACTTCCAGTTATAAAACAAATAAGTCACAGAGATGGATAGTATAGCAAAGGGAATACGGTCAATATATTTAATAACATTGTATGGTGAAAGATGATGACTACACTTAGCATGATGAGCACTATAGAGAATTATCGAACCAGTGTTGTACACTTGAAACTAATATAGCATTGTATGTGAATCATACTTCAATAAAAACCACAAAAATTATGAATGCTGCTATACAGTATAAAACGGTTCTCTATTATACCCCTGAAAACTGCTAAGAGAGTAAATCTTCAATGTTCTCAACAAAAAAACTATAGCCATTATGTGATGTGATGGAGTTATTAGCTAAAGGTTAACAAAGAAGGGAAATTACATGAACAGACATTTTTCCAAAGAAGACATCCAAATGGCCAACAGACACATGAAAAAGTGCTCAATATCGCTCAGCATCAGGGAAATCCAAATCAAAACCTCAATGAGATACCACCTCACACCAATCAGAATGGCTA
>NW_028063904.1:0-391 GCF_054177405.1 Leptonychotes weddellii
TTTCGGCCCTCTCTCTACTGGTACGTGCAGCACCCCAACCAAGGCCTCCAGCTTCTCCTCCAGTACGTATCAGGGAACACCAAGGTTCAAGGTCCCAAAGGTTTCGAGGCTGAATTTAAGGACAGTGAAACCTCTTTCCACCTGAAGAAACCCTCAGCCCATTGGAACGACTCAGCTGTGTACTTCTGCGCTGTGAGTGGCACAGTGCCTGGGACTGCAAGGGGAGCCGAACACAAACCTCCTGAAACATTGTAACTTAAAAGACCCAGGGTCTCAGCCTGAACGATTTTCAGGAAGTTGACATGTTCTGTGAAGAGAAACAATGCAGAGAATACAGAATCCTGGGAGGTGTTTGGTTTCTATGGACATCTTAGATATTTTTCCTTTTTTT
>NW_028063905.1:0-391 GCF_054177405.1 Leptonychotes weddellii
GATATAAGTGGGGGGTGACCCTTGGCACAGAGTAGGTGCTCAGCAAATGCCATTCGGTCCCCTGGTGCCCAACCTGCCTGTATGCAGCAGGACCCGCCGGTTTCGCACACAGTCTGAGGCCCTACCCTGAACTCTGGGAACGGCGTGTCCTCTTCGTGGTGGCCCCTGCTTGCACGTAATCTGATTTCATTAGGACAGAAGTGGTGGAGGGAGGTCGAGGCAGGAGGTGAACGAAGTGCTCTGTGAGATGTCAAACTACAACTATTCTGGATTTTTAAAAACTGAAAGTCCTCCGAAGCCCGTAACACCCAGGCACTTTCTCTGAAGTCTTTGAAGTGGTGCTTTGCTTTCACAGCCTAACGCAGCTTCCCGGACAAATGACTCCGCAATC
>NW_028063906.1:0-391 GCF_054177405.1 Leptonychotes weddellii
TCAAAGAAACCACAAACAAATTGAGAATAAAGCATGTTTTATGATGCCATGCCAAAAAGTTATTTTAATTTCCAAAATTAAAACTCTTACCATTCTCATTAACATAGTCCTGGATCGTGTCTAATATCTACTTTACCAGCTATCAGATACTTAGACAACTAGGTCAGAGCTCTTTCCACTACTCCCTTCCCAATACCTCTGCACAGTTGATTTATTCATAAGAATGGAGTCCTGGCTTTTGAGGGAACTATGATCAAATCCAGGAGAGAGACTCTAATGTGCATTTCTGAATCAATAGCACTTACTGCAGTGCTAGACCTACGGTAGATGGCTAATAAATCTCGATTGAAAAAGTACATGATCAAAGGTCAGATACCCTTGTTTTTTTTTT
>NW_028063907.1:0-391 GCF_054177405.1 Leptonychotes weddellii
TTCAGAACATTCCATCCCAAAACAACAGAAAACACATTCTTCTCTAGTGCCCATGGAACATTCTCCAGAATAGATCACATCCTAGGTCACAAATCAGGTCACAACCGGTACCAAGAGAATGGGATCATTCCCTGCATTTTTCAGACCACGATGCTTTGAAACTTGAACTCAATCACAAGAGGAAAGACAGAAAGAACTCAAATACATGGAGGCTAAAGAGCATCCTACTAAAGAATGAATGGATCAAACATGAAATTAAAGAAGAATTAAAAAAAATAATAGAAACAAATGAAAATGAAAACACAACTGTTCAAAATCTTTGGGATGCAGCCAAGGTAGTCCTAAGAGGAAAGGATATAGCAATACAAGCCTTTCTCAAGAAAGAAGAAAA
>NW_028063908.1:0-391 GCF_054177405.1 Leptonychotes weddellii
TCTCATTGTGGTTTTGATTTGTATTTCCCTGATGGCTAGTGATATTGTACATATTTCATGTGTCTGTTAGGCATTTGTATGTCTTCTTTGTAGAAGTGTCTGTTCATGTCTTCTGCCCATTTATTGACTGGATTGTTTGCTTTTTGGGGTATTGAGTTTGAGAAGTTCTTTATAGATCTTGGATACCAGCCCTTTATCTGTAATGTATTTCCAAATATCTTCTCCAATTCCATGGGTTGCCTCTTGGTTAGTTAACTGTTTTCTTTGCTGTGCAAAAGTTTTTATATTGCTTTCTGGCTTGCCAGGTCTCTGTGGACAGGTCTGATGCTATTTTGATGTTCCTCCCTCCATACGTAAAAAATCTCTTCCTCCTAACTAATCTGATGATAGT
>NW_028063909.1:0-391 GCF_054177405.1 Leptonychotes weddellii
CTAAAGATAAAATAGTAAAAATAAATAAGCAAATCACATAATGAGAGGGACTAGTGTTAATGAATGTCACCAAAATTAAAATAGATATTTTGTATAAAGCGACTTCAGTTTTTAGCTTTACCTTCACAGATAGCAATTTGTTAAATTCTTACAGAGACTGATACTTTTACAAAACTGAAATTGAAGAATGACCCAAGGGCGCCTGGGTGGCTCAGTTGGTTAAGCGACTGCCTTCGGCTCAGGTCATGATCCTGGAGTCCCGGGATCGAGTCCCGCATCGGGCTCCCTGCTCGGCGGGGAGTCTGCTTCTCCCTCTGACCCTCCTCCCTCTCATGCTCTCTGTCTCTCATTCTCTCTGTCTCAAATAAATAAATAAAATCTTTAAAAAAAA
>NW_028063910.1:0-391 GCF_054177405.1 Leptonychotes weddellii
ACTAGAGGGTATTACGCTAAGCGAAATAAGTCAAACAGAGAAAGACATGTATCATATGATCTCACTAATATGAGGAATTCTTAATCTCAGGAAACAAACTGAGGGTTGCTGGAGTGGTGGGGGGTGGGAAGGATGGGTGGCTGGGTGATGGATACTGGGGAGGGTATGTGCTATGGTGAGCGCTGTGAATTGTGTAAGACTGATGAATCACAGACCTGTACCTCTGAAACAAATAATACATTATATGTTTAAAAAAAAAGAGAGAGAGAGAGAAGATAGTAGGAAGGGAAAAATGAAGGGGGGGAAATCAGGAGGGGGAGACGAACCATGAGACTACGGACTCTGAGAAACAAACTGAGGATTCTAGAGGGGAGGGTGGTGGGGGGATGGG
>NW_028063911.1:0-391 GCF_054177405.1 Leptonychotes weddellii
TATTTAACATAGTACTGGAAGTCTTAGCCACAGCAATCAGACAACAAAAAGAAAATAAAAGGCATCCAAATCGGCAAGGAAGAAGTCAAACTGTTCACTATTTACAGACGACATGACACTCTATGTAGAAAGCCCAAAAGACTCCCCCCAAAAATTGCTAGAACTAATACATGAATTCAGCCAAGTCGCAGGTATAAAATCAATGTACAGAAATCTATTGCATTTCTATACACCAATAGTGAAGCAGCAGAAAAAGAAATCAAGGAATCGATCCCATTTACAATTGCACCAAAACCCATAAGATACCTAGGAATAAAACTAACCAAAGAGGTAGAAGATCTGAACTCTGAAAACTGTAGAACACTTAATGAAAGAAGTTGAAGAGGACACA
>NW_028063912.1:0-391 GCF_054177405.1 Leptonychotes weddellii
TACAGAAAGCAATTTGCTTGTTGATAATGGGGGAGGTCCTGCATGTCGGGGGCTGGGGGGATATAGGAAACCTCTCTATTTTCCACTTCATTTTGCTTGAACCGAAAAAGCTTCTAAAACATAAAGGCTGTTTTTTAAAAATGTAATTTACAGAGTAATGCCTAATGGCACCTGCTTTTTTTTTTTTTTTTAAAGATTTTATTTATTTATTTGACAGAGAGATAGAGCCAGAGAGCACAAGCGGAGGGAATGGCAGCGGGAGAGGGAGAAGCAGGATCTGCACTGAGCAGGGAGCCTGATATGGGGCTCGATCCCAGGTCCCTGGGATCATGACCTGAGCCGAAGGCAGATGCTTAACCATCTGAGCCACCCAGGCACCCCTAATGGCACC
>NW_028063913.1:0-391 GCF_054177405.1 Leptonychotes weddellii
GTATTTGAAAAATCCCGACTAAAACACATCTATAATGCAGAGTTGTTTGAAAACACAAGAGGAAAAGAAAAAAAAATAACGCCTCGTACCCAAATGATGGCACACTTTCTTAAGAAGTGTAGTTGACAAAATAAACAGTTAAAACAGAATAAAGTGGTTCATAATTTTTAAAATGGGGTCATTTTATTTTATTTTATTTTTATTTTTTTATTTTTTTAAAGATTTTATTTATTTATTTGACAGAGAAAGACACAGCAAGAGAGGGAACACAAACGGGGAGTGGGAGAGGGAGAAGCAGACTCCCTGCCAAGCAGGGAGCCCGATGCGGGACTCGATCCAGGGACTCCAGGATCATGACCTGAGCCGAAGGCAGTCGCTCAACCAACTGAGC
>NW_028063914.1:0-8225 GCF_054177405.1 Leptonychotes weddellii
TTTTTTTTTTAACATAGAAAGGGCTTCGCACTTGATGCATCTTAGCTTTATTTTATTAGGATAGTTACTCTTCTTGGGGTGCCTGGGTGGCTCAGTTGGTTAAGCATCTGATTCTTGGTTTCGGCTCAGGTCATGATCTCAGGGTCATGGGATCGAGCCCCACATTGGGCTCCGGGCTGGGCTGGGAGTCTGCTTGTTATTCTTTTCCCTTCTTCACCCTCCTCTGCTCCTCCCCCAGCTCACACGCTCTCTCTCTCCCTCAAAATAAAGAAATAAAATCTTAAAAAAAAAAAAAAAGGATAGTTACTCTTCTAGGAGGCAGAGTTTTAGTGCAAGAATTTAGTTTTGTCATCAGAAAGATCTGGATACTTATGTTAGCTCTACTACTCTCTAATTTTATAACTTCAGACCTGTTACTTGACCTCTACCCCAGAACCAACCATATATAAAATGGGGATAATAATAGCACTTACATTCTAAAGTTATAAGAATTAAATGGAACAAATAGTGGACATAAAAAGCTTAGCCCAGGGGGGCGCCTGGGTGGCTCAGTTGGTTAAGCGACTGCCTTCGGCTCAGGTCATGATCCTGGAGTCCCTGGATCGAGTCCCGCATCGGGCTCCCTGCTCGGCAGGGAGTCTGCTTCTCCCTCTGACCCTCCTCCCTCTCATGCTCTCTGTCTCTCATTCTCTCTGTCTCAAATAAATAAATAAAATCTTTAAAAAAAAAGCTTAGCCCAGGGACTTGTAAATAATAAGGACTAATCAAGAATTGGATGTTGCTATTTAATTATACACTGATCTGCTGGATAGAATCGTGGTTGTGGATCTGGGGTAAGACGGGCCTGGTTTGGTTTCCAGATCTGCCACTAACTTGCTGTTTATCTCTGACCAATGTATTTATAAACCTTCAGAGGCTTCCCATCTGTAAAATGCAGGTATTAAATTACACCTGATATGGTTGTTTGAATGCTAAATGAGATGATATGGGGCTGGAACCTGTAACATTTCTTATTAATTCATGTATTTCAAACTGTATAAACAGTTCCATAATTTGGGGTCCAGGGACAGTATACCAATTTTTTTTTCCTATTAGAGCTCTTGTCCTATTATAATGATTCTCAAACTGTGGCCCAAGAAGCTGTCAAGAGTTCCCCACATCTTTTGGGGGACCTGTGAAGTCAGTAGTATTTTCATAAAAGTACTAAAATGGGATTCGCCTTTTTCACTCTAATTTCCTCACAACTGTACAGTGGAGTTTTCCAGAGGCTACATGAGATGGGATGATATCATCACTCTGATGTAACATATGATGAGTACTGTCATTTAAAAATAAATTTCATAAATGAGTATTTTAATTTTTTTCCTTTTAATTCCTAATATTAGAAATATTGACAGATATAATCCATATAAACAAAACATCTCTGAGGATCCTCAATAATTTTTAAGGGTGTAAAGGGGTCCTGAAACAAAAGTCTTTGAAAATCCCTGTCCTATTAAATTGCAATTTGTTTCTTTTTAAAATATATATATTTTATTTATTTGAGAGAGAGAGAGAGCAGGCACACAAGTGGGGGTTGGGGGGAACAGAAGAGAGGGAGAAGCAAACTCCCCGCTGAGCAGGAAGCCTGACCAGGGACTTGATCCCAGGACCCTGGGATCATGACCTGAGCTGAAGGCAGACACTTAATCGACTGAGTCACCCAGGCGCCCCTTGCAATTTGTTTCTATACACATCTTTCCCCAGTGGACCTGGAGATCCTTAAAGGCAAGTGCTATATTGAACTTTGAGTTTCTACTTTCTGGCTCCATATCTGTGCTCAGTAAATGTTCATTAGCTCTGTGCCCATGAAACAAACAAACTGTTCTTTATGTTGATGTTACATCTCCCCCATCTAGAATGTAAGCTTATTAATTTGCACATTTCTTGTGTATCTTGTTTTCCTCTCCCTGTGACATTCAATCGTTCTCTAGATGAATCAACTGTCCGTAGACTTGTGGTAAGTTGTGTATGATCACAGGGCAGCCGCTCTGTTTTTCCCAGGTGAGGGTGGACACCAGGTGCAGGCTGACTGCCCAGCAGTCCCACAGAGCTCTGTGGTCCTGGGTGCTTGTTCAGTAGCAGCCACAACCCTGCCACTTCTGGCCTGGACAGCATCACAGAAAGGCGGGTTCTGCCAGCTTTGCCTCCTCAGGATCAGTAGGAGCTACCGCATCCTTGCGATATCCCAAAAACTCTCCCAGAAAAATGAAGGCTCATTGTCCACTCCTTCAGCATTTTTCCTGACATTCTTTATCTCCCCAACTCTCCTTGTGTTTAGCTACAAATACCCTCTAGCACTTCTGGATCTTTGCCTACTTCCTCTCTTCCTCCTGATACTCCCTGTCCTTTGATGCCACCTATCAAATCCACCTGTTCTTGAAGGCCACAATTCATGGCCACATCTTTGTGTCAACCCATCACCCTTCCTCAGGGTTCCACAATAACTACCACAATCTATCTGATAAAAATCAACTGTAGTAGGCATGTCTATCTCTTGCCATCTCTTGTCAGCTCCTTAAAGGAAGGAATTATTTCCTACTCATTGTTATCAAACACTGTACAGGGCTTTTAATAGGAGATCACAAGAAGTGCTTGAATCTCTTTCATCTGAAGCTTGATTGCACACCCTAGGTGGTTTTTTTTTTCTTCCATATTGTTAGACTGTCTCCTTTGAATATTATGGGGAAGGAAAAATTCTTAGTACACATAAGCTGTATGAAAGCAAATTAGGTACTATGAAACATTTCCAAAAGGGGGCAAGAGACCGTTTTTATCCACAGGGGCTGTATATGAGTTGACAAGGAGCATTTCACAGTTGCGTGTGGTGGCCTGGATGTTCAAGGGATAAATATGCATCGGTGCCCGCCGAATGCAGAGCTCTGTGCTAGGGGCAGGAATCCCCAAGCTCTAGACCATCTGCACATCCAGATAGCATGGTTCAGAAGTAAACCACCCCGTCAGAATTACTGGCTCATGGGAAAGATGCTGAGGAAGGCAAAGAAGGTTTTCAGAGCCAATGCCGGAGCATGGAGGATCTTGTACACAGTATGAAAGAGTTTGACTTTGTCTTTATTTACAGCTCTATAAAATAATTTGACAGAACCTGGTGGGAACTTCACGACTCACGAGGGAATGAATTACAGGCTCACAAACCATGGGTCATCAATATTTCCTCCAAACCACAAGGCTGCTCTGAAGAAACTCAGCCTGAGAAAGATAGTCTACTTTTCAGGCTCGAGTCTACTTTGGCAAACTGCATTTGAGGATATCGTCCCACCCCTGAACTTTTCCCAAATTAATAGCACAATTTAATATTGCTGTTTTTCTGGAGCCTATCATGAGCCCTCAAGACTGCGAAATGAGGCAGGAAATACCCCACAGGCAGGCCCGTCTGGCACAATTTCCAGACTTTGCAAGAGAATCTCAAACACTTTTATTTCTCAGGGAAATATAGTATTTCTCCCTCAGCTCAAAGTTAGTTCTTTATCTTCAAGTAACTATAAACAAACACAGTTTTGGCAATCACCACTGGGAAAGATAATGCTGATGCTGTTATCGAAAATTCCACTTTTACTCAGATTCTTTTTTTTCCAGGATTTCACAGCTGTTTCTTGTTCCCTTGCATTTTTCAGCTGCACTGCATTTTGTTCAGCTTTAAATGGGCAAAGCAGAGACTCTGATTTCTTTGGAACATGACTTTCTGTCTCTGAACTAGAAGCTCTGTTTTAAGCATTAAGACTCTTGGTTCCCAATTTACAGTTGCTCTCCATTTAAAGCAGCAACAATGTCCCCAGGGCAGTTGAGTAAATGAGGTTATACTCTCTACAATTAATGAAACACATTAATATCTTTACACTTTCCTGCACTTCTTTTCCCAAAATTTTAAATAAGGTTTCCAGGCATCTCTGCTTTATGCTGCAGAGCCAGAAGAATGAGAATGAATAAAAAGGACATAAATGAGCAATATCTTATACTAAGGGGGGGGGAGAGAAGCCATTTTATAGCATTTTTAGTCCTGTATGCCCTTTCTTGATGAATTGTGTTGACCCAAAACTAAATTGGCTTAGTAGACTTTTCTTAAAGACATAACATGCTAATGTGCTTTTATATTAAACATTTAATTTGATTTAATATATTTGCTTGATGCTATATCTGGACTTATTGTGGACAATATTTCCCTTATTTCTCAGTAAGAGTAGATTGCAATTTTGGTAACATCAGGAAGCAACAATAGCAAAATAGCCTAATGCAATCAATGACAACATTGTAATACTGCTGCAAGCATATGTGCAATTTAAATTATATACATGCATTAAAATTAGGAAATGCATCCGAGTGTTAATCCTATAGTGTTATTAATGGATAAGCCAACTACTGTTACTAATCCAGTTACGATTTTGTGTATTTTTAAATTTTTTCCAGTGAAAGCTTATATTACTTTCAAACTCAGAAAGTAACATAATTGATTTAAAAATTAAAAATAGGTATTATTTAAAATTATTTATGAAACATTCCATTGATCCAAAAACTGATTGCAGGCAATTTGCGACATGGGTAGTCGTAAAATTCATCTTTTGATTTTTTTGGATATTAGAAGAGTTTATTTCACACAGTCATCAAATATTTATTGTGAACCTACTATGTGCTGAACATTGTGCTAGAACAGTGGTCATCATTTGGAGTATCTGGTTAAACACACACACACGTACACACGAAAGATATAATTTGATTGTCCCATCAGCAGATTTACCTTTGTAATTATGTTTTTCTTAAACTAATATTAAAAGTAGTTATCACTCTCTAAGCACAAGTCTACTAATGGTAGGGAAAGTGGCTTTGGAGTAAAAGTAAGCTCAGGGCATTAGCAGTTCAAGCTCTTCAAATGCTTTCTTTTCTACACCAAAAGCAAACCAGGGCAAACCCTGTCTTGCAGAAAGTGTTGCAATGATTTACTACCTCGCTAATTCCTCATGTGTTCTGATGCAAGCATTCGACCGTTGGCTTGTGAGACGTGATGTCTTTCAGATGGAAGTCAAGATGATCATTACAGCACCCAGGCTCTATTCCACCAGTGCAGGAGGGTTGGCAATTCTAATAATCCTGGTGGCGCTCCAAGCTAGGAAACCACATGCTACCTCTCTTGAAAAGTTTCTTGAAATTTCAGCTAAAGCATTTGCTCTTCTGTGATCATCCCCGTCCTTTTGTAGTGCCTCAGACAGCTGCTAGCCCATTGCCATGTCACACTCCAGACAGGACTGATTTCAATAACGAGCATGCCAATGTCATTGCAACCATTATTTGGGAGTGAGAGTTCAAACAGGCTAGTTTCAATGGGAACAAAAACTTTCACATTATTAATAGTGCTAACTATAATGGTTGTACTGTGGTGGAGGTTGAACTAGTTTGCAAATGGCTTTACCAGTAGTTACCTTGAATATGATTTAACTTGGCCTAAGTAAGCGTGACTGATAATGTTCTCCTTTTGTCCAGTACCTTAAAACTTTAAAGGACTATCATCTGATGCTGAGAGTAGGTACTACCCTCATTGTTTGGCCAACCAAGCTGAGGCTCTGAGAGTTTACGTAATAGCTTGTTCAAGTCACAGGGTAAGTGAAAGAGTCTAACCTTCCTCCTGTTACATTAATTCCTATTAAGTTTCACGTTCCAAGAAGGCTTGGAAAAAGTCTGTTCCACTCAACCAGCACCTAACACTTTCTTAGGACCTAAGAGGCACTCAGTAAAAATTCTGAAGTAATCAATGGAAAGTTGAGTTTTAAACTCACGTCTCCCATTAAACTAAGATTTCTCAACGTGGGACACATTCTGCAGACCCGTGTTCTGGGATCTATAATCCTCTACATTAACTTTTTAATTTTTTAATGGTTCTAGAAACAAAGCAACATGAACATATTCTGGACCGTCTGTAAACTAAGTTCTGTCACTCAAATTCAGTGCTGTAATTTGCATTGTTTTTGATGTATTAAATTGAAATAAAAGCTAAATTGCATCTGAGTTTATTGTTTAAACAAAAGTGTGTTAAGGATGAATGCCACATTTACGTTGGAGACAGACGTATTGAGTGGATCATAGTTTTATGGGAAACAGCATGCTCCATTTCATTAGCAATAGGTGTGATGCTAAAAAGACAGTGCAGAATTTTTCTATTCTCAGTTGCAGCAACAACTGAATTAGATGCCTATTTAATGCAGTTATCAATAAGGCGGTACCACCAACATTAAGTGAACAAGAAAGCCTTACATAGCAAATGATTCATTAAAATGGGCATTGCTTATGTGTAGCGTTTTGATAAAGTTTGAGTTTCAATAATCCCAGAGTAGCAAACAGTCTTAGAGCAGTTGTTTTATATACAGTACATATATCATTATATGACATACAAAATCGGTAATAACACTGAAGTTGAAATACAGACACGAATTTAATGTATAACCATACCTGAGACTACATATTTCTACTACATACCTCAACTCTTTGGTTTTAGCAAAACAAAATCATCCACCATATTATAAATAATACCGTATTGAATTTTACTGGCCTTGTGGTTTTCCATTCATTTAATGCACTTAGAATTGCTTAGAATTTTTAGTTATAAAGCAATTACAAGGATAATGATTTTGTACTTAGTTTTATATTTGTACGTATCTAAGTAATATTATAAAAAAAAAGATGATTTAAATCGATACTATGTCCTTTGAGGATTGACTTCCTTAATGTATTCTCATCTGTATGTATATATATATAAAGAGAGAATAATTAATTAAAGAAAGGATTATTTTATATATTAGATATATTAGATAGATATAATTAGATATGGTATAATGTGTATTTTATTTATATATATTTATATTTTATATGTAGTATATATTTTATGTTGTAATCATATATTATGTAATTAATATATACAATATTTATTTTAAAATGAATTATAGCTATATAATTACAAAATATCTGTAAAGAATTCATGACATCATTGCTGCTATTCACAAAATGTGTTTGTATATGTATATATATAACAAATTAATCTCGTTGAAATGAAGTAATACACTTGCAACAAAATAAAAATATGAAGATCAAAATGTCACATTAAAACTACTGGAAAATAGCAGCACTACATTTTTTTAAGTCCTAGATTTTTTTGGTTTAACTAGCAAAATTTCAAATTTAAATAAAAGCATGAGAAAAAATTACTCATGCATAGTACTTTCCTTTTTTAAAAAATATTTATTTATTTATTTGAGATAGAGAAAGAGAGAGACAGAGAGAGAGAATGGGGTGGAGGGGCAGAGAAAGAGGGAGAGAGAATCCCAAGCAGAATCCACACTGAGTGCACAGAACCTGATGAAAGGCTTGATCTCCCGACCTTGAGATCATGACCCAAGCTGAAACCAAGAGTCCAGATGCTTAACCAACTGCACCACCCAGCCACCCTATATAATTTCTTTTTTTTTTTAAAGATTTTATTTATTTATTTGAGAGAGAATGAGAGAGAGCACATGAGAGGGGGGAGGGTCAGAGGGAGAAGCAGACTCCCTGCCGAGCAGGGAGCCCGATGCGGGACTCGATCCAGGGACTCCAGGATCATGACCTGAGCCGAAGGCAGTCGCTTAACCAACTGAGCCACCCAGGTGCCCAACCCTGTATAATTTCAAATATAAGCACCATCTTTCACTTCTGAAAGGATATTTTGAAAAAATTAAACATATATACCCTTTAGTTCCATCCATGTAGTTGCAAATGGCAAGATTTTGTTTTTTGGTGTTTTTTTTTTTTTGATGGCTGCATAATATTCCATTGTGTATAGATAGATAGACAGATAGATAGATAGATAGATAGATAGATAGATAGATAGATATACCACATCTTCTTTATCCATTCATCTGTCCATGGACATCTTGGCTCTTTCCGTTGTTTGGCTATTGTGGACATTGCTGCTATAAACATTGGGGTGCACATACCCCTTCAGATCCCTGCATTTGTATCTTTGGGGTAAATACCCAGTAGTGCAATTGCTGGGTCATACGGTAGCTCTATTTTCAACTTTTTGAGGAACCTCCATACTGTTTTCCAGAGTGGCTGGACCAGCTTGCATTCCCACCAACAGTGTGGGAGGGTTCCCCTTTCTCCGCATCCCCGCCAACATCTGTTGTTTCCTGACTTGTTAATTT
>NW_028063915.1:0-391 GCF_054177405.1 Leptonychotes weddellii
CCCACTCCCCCTGCTTGTGTTCCCTTTCTCGCTGTGTCTCTCTCTGTCAAAGAAAGAAAGAAAAGAAAAGAAAAGAAAAGAAAGAAAGAAAGAAAGAAAGAAAGAAAGAAAGAAAGAAAGAAAGAAAAGAAAGAAAAGAAAAAAGAAAAGAAAGAAAGAAAAAGAAAGAAAGAAGGAAAGAAAGAAAGAAAGAAAAGAAAAAAGAAAGAAAAAAAGTTTAGCATTTCTTTTTTGCTTTTCTCATCTGGTAATTGGAAATAATCTCCGAAATTCCTATCAGTGCTTCCGGAATTCATTGTGAACTGAAGATGATATTTGTTTAAGTGTCAGCTAATTTAATAGAACATTTAATATTGCAAGCAAACAAATGCCTCTTTTTAAATATATCTAA
>NW_028063916.1:0-391 GCF_054177405.1 Leptonychotes weddellii
CACCAACCACTTTTTAAATGAAAAACTGCTATAGTCCAATATATGCTTTCTACCATCACCATTCTCATTCAATCTAAACAATTGTTTCATGAATGATATTCACTTCATCTTTCATTTAGTATTTCTCTATGAGGTTCATTATGACATCACTCCTTTTCAATTCTCAAAAAAAAAAAAGGCTCTACTATGTGCCACATTTATTTCAATAAACCACCTTCTGTAGTAATCACAGTTTACGTATATTTCCGGTTGAAAATTGATTCTCTAGGACTGTGTCATACCTCCTCTTTGAATACCTTTAATCATTATTTTTTAGTCTCCTCTTGTAGAAGTAATTGCATTACGTACCTACTAACACAGGCTTATACACTTTTCTATGCTCTCCAAATAC
>NW_028063917.1:0-391 GCF_054177405.1 Leptonychotes weddellii
CACGAAGTGTGTGGAGCCCGCCATGAGGAGAGTGGCCCAACCACACAAGCCAAGGCCACGCTCAGGCCGCCCGCGGTGGTGGCCAGTCCTCCCTCGTTACAAGCCCTGTGCTTGTCGGCAATGAACACAGACCTGGGCAGGCTGGTGCTTAGGGACACTGTCAACTTTCTGAGGAAGGCACTGAAGGAACTGGGCCAGCCTCCCGACCTGCCCCAGGTCCCTGGGGAAAAACCCATCCTCAGAGCATCGGAGAAGGATGGAGAACAGCTTCTGAGGAAAAGAACGAAGGATCGGAGTGAAAACACTCCTTTTCCAGAAGGACCCGAACCGCTCAACCAAGAAGTTTCGAGATGGAGGCAGAAAGGGCAGGAGAAGGAGGGGGGGAAGAAAG
>NW_028063918.1:0-391 GCF_054177405.1 Leptonychotes weddellii
AATCACACCAAACTTTTAGCAGTAACCAGCCATCTCTAGCTAACGGAAGACAGGCTGTTTTGCTTTGGTTTTTAATGCTTTACATTAAAGAAAAGATATTGAAAATATTTCTATAGTGAGCCCATTAAGTTTTATAATTAGGAAAAAAGAAATACATTTATAAAAATTCTGGTCAAAGAAAGGGGAAGAAAATAAATCATAAAAGGAAGGAAATAGGGATTTTTTGGGGGGGGGGTAAAGATTCAGCTGTCACTGATAGGAATTCTCAAGAAAAACACGTCTTTCAGGTAGTCAATAATTTCATAAAGAATTTTTCTTCCAGGGGCGCCTGGGTGGCTCAGTTGGTTAAGCGACTGCCTTCAGCTCAGGTCATGATCCTGGAGTCCCGGGA
>NW_028063919.1:0-391 GCF_054177405.1 Leptonychotes weddellii
AAAAAAAAAAAAAGCGTTGCTCTTATAATGTAATCTGGTCTGCTTGAAATTTCTATTTCCCCCTCCCAGGCCATCTAACTAATTTTTTTTTTTTTTTAAAGATTTTTTATTTATTTATTTGAGAGAGAGAGAACGAGAGGGAGGAGGGTCAGAGGGAGAAGCAGACTCCCTGCCGAGCAGGGAGCCCGATGTGGAACTCGATCCCGGGACTCCAGGACCATGACCTGAGCCGAAGGCAGTCGCTTAACCAACTGAGCCACCCAGGCGCCCGCCATCTAACTAATTTTTATTTGTGGTCTATTAGACATGAATTTTTGGCCTTTCTCTTATAGCTTATAATCATATTAGCACTAGCACATTTTGGCCTACAGAATTTCACACCTTTCACTGC
>NW_028063920.1:0-391 GCF_054177405.1 Leptonychotes weddellii
AGAGACGATGGACTCTGAAAAACAAACTGAGGGTTCTAGAGGGGAGGGGGGTGGGAGGATGGGTTAGCCTGGTGATGGGTATTGAGGAGGGCGCATTCTGTATGGAGCACTGGGTGTTATGCACAAACAATGAATCATGGAACACTACATCTAAAACTAATGATGTAATGTATGGGGATTAACATAAGAATAAAAAAAATAAAAAATAAAAAAATAAATTTTAAAAATGTAAAACAATATGGCTATTCCTCATAAACTTAAATATACATCTACCATGTGGCCTAGCAATTCCCCCCCCAAGAGAAATGAAAGCATATGTCCATACAAAAATATATATGTGAATACGCATAGCGGCTTGACTCATAATAATCATAACTGGAAAAAGTCCAAA
>NW_028063921.1:0-391 GCF_054177405.1 Leptonychotes weddellii
TCCCACAAATGTGCCTGACTTGGCAAATGAACGAAAATCCACTATAGACATCTCTGGGAGCTACTCAAAGTTTGCCTGCACGTTCCCTTCCCCTCCCTGCCCGAGTCTTCTGAGAGTTACCTTCGTTAAGATTTAGATGCGGGAACAGAACAAGGAGTCCAGCCAAGAGGTCCGCTGCCGTAGTAGATACAGCAAGAGTATCGAGTCATGTTTCTTCCGTTCCTCTAGACCCCCCTTTTTAAGTCCGGTTCTGTGCCAGCTCTGTGAGTAAAAGAACACATGCCTCCAAGGTTGGGAAGCCAGAACCAGGCAAACAAAAAAGCAGGGAAACAGACCAGTAATTGTGGAGAAGGAAGATTTAACAGTCTCCAAGTATATTCTTACTTTATTG
>NW_028063922.1:0-391 GCF_054177405.1 Leptonychotes weddellii
TTGGCCTGGCCAATCTTGTCATCATTTAGAGGTCATATCCAACGAGTATTGAGCAGCCTATCCTAGGCTTCACAATTAGGACCACAGGAGACTGACACTAAAACTGCTGGGGTTAATGTCCCCATTGTGCCCCAGTGCTGGAGGGCATCACAGCCTCCCTTGCCCCTGCAGTTGCTTAACTACTGAAAAGGAACCCTAGGATTACCTATAGCCTCTGTTGATTAAAGAAAACTTGGTATTTTCCTTCCTGTTTGATAAGCAACTTAGGACCTTCTGCTCCATTAATGCTACACCCTCGGGAAGGACCCTCCAGCCAAGATGATAAACTGACTCTCCCAAAGTGGACCTTTCCAACAGACTTAGAAGGAGATCCCCCTGAATGAGTAGATGC
>NW_028063923.1:0-391 GCF_054177405.1 Leptonychotes weddellii
AAGAAGAAGAAGAAAAAAGGCTTTTTAACAAGTGATGCTGGAATAATTGGATCTCCACATGGAAAAAAAATAATGTCCTACTTTCTACCACACATAAAAGTAATTAGAGATGGAATATTGACCTACATGTAAAATCTAAAACTATAAAGGTTTTACAAGAAAACGCAATAGAATACCTTCATGACTTCAAAATAGAAAAATATTCTTGGATCACAAAAAGCAATAAGAGAAATATTGATGTCAGGTTTCATTAAACTAAAAAATCTTTTTATCAAAAACAACATTAAGAAAATTAATAGGCAAGCAATAGACTTGGAGAGAATATTAAAAAAAAATATCTGACAAAGTACTGGTATCCAGGATATATAAACTTTCACAACTTAGTAACAAA
>NW_028063924.1:0-391 GCF_054177405.1 Leptonychotes weddellii
CTGTGAGGAGCTGAGTTGGGGAGTGGGGAGGAGAAGAGGCACGCTCCATTCTTTCCCCACCTTCATCTGGGGTTCTGACTTCACAGCAAAGCCTTCAGGGTTGGGAGAGAATTCTGGACAAGCACTGGGGCTGGCTCTGGACCCTAACATCATTGTGGACGGCAGATGTGACAGGAGCTTGGAAGGAGAGGTGAGTGGGCAGACTTCAAACAACTCTTTTCAAATCAGAAGAGACAGATGGATGCAGCTCCACAGACCATGGCAAATAGCTATGACGAATGTGATAGGTTGAGGCTCCAAACTCACTTTCCCATAGCCTGTTATGCCCAAGGAGCATGGAGCTGGGTGTGCAAGGGTTAAATACGAAGTGTTGGCCTCACTGCTTCTGAGC
>NW_028063925.1:0-8224 GCF_054177405.1 Leptonychotes weddellii
ATTTATTTATTTATTTATTTATTTATTTATTTGACAGAGAGAGAGAGACAGTGATAGCGGGAACATGAGCAGGGGGAGCAGCAGAGGGAAAGGGAGAAGCAGGCTCCCTGCTTGTGGGGTTCTCTCCCAGGACCCGGAGATCATGACCTGAGCCGAAGGCATACGCTTAACAACTGAGTCACCCAGGGGCCCCTATTCCATTTATTGATATTTTCTTCCTTGCACTAAGTTAGCATCCACAGTAATAAATAACAAAATGGTCACCTTCCTCATTGTCATTCTGTTTTCTCTGGCAAAATTCATAATTTTCCCCATATTTCTAATTTCCCTTCTCTCTAGTATTATCAACTCCTTTGATGTTGTTCGTACCAACTTTTAATTTATAACTCATGAATTTAATTAGAGCAACAGATTATCTTTGAGATCAACAACATATTGAATTTGGTTCATTCCAGGAGTAATTCAGACTTATTTCATTACAGGCTTCCCTACCTGAAAACAAAACTACACCCAACTGGTTTGTTTTTTCAAAGTTAATTGTCGAGTCATTATTAAGTATTATATTTGGCTTATTCATTTAATAGATATTTTATTAACTTATGTTTTTTCAATGCATAGATGTCAATGGAATTTGTGAAAGTTTTCATAATTGTATTGCTCTAAGAATATTTTAATGTTACAATTAGAAATAAAGTGCTTTTTTAAGTGAAAACAAGTATACATTAAAATATTTCATGAATGGTATTCAAACTAATCTTAGCATCAGAAGAAATCAGAATTTCCTTACAGGACTTCTAAAGTCATACAAAATAAGATTTTTACTTTCAATAATAGCAAAGGTTGTTTAAATATACATTTGAATTTACATAACTGAGGGATAGTCACTCTTCTGAATTTGGATGCTGAAAAAACTCCTAAGAATGATTCATCCCAGACAGATTTTTAGGATAGAGTTGGAAATAATTGAATAGACATTAATAATAGCTAGAAAAACAAATTGTGAATAAGGAGATTGATATTTAGCTGTAAAGAAGATATATGGCAAAATAATAGAGTCCAGTTGAGGGCACACCTTCCGTTCATAATGCCCTCCTGTTTTCGTATCCTAACCCTCTCCAGCTGTCCTTCCCTCTTTCACCCAGTGGCTGATATCACAGCCTGGTCAGGCCAGGTTATGGAAATAATCATGGCTGCTCCACGGCTGGAGGTAGCCAGTCAGCACCGCTCTCCACAGAGGCAGAGGCAGAGGCAGCTAGCCTCGCTGGAGTGAAGACCCTCTCCCTGACAATTTTCAGCTTCCCGTTCTGGTGCCCAATGTCTCTCTGATCCAAGTGACTCTACTCAGAGCCCTGCCCTTAGCTGTCAGCTTTGCTGGCCAAGGGCATCTGTTTGAGGAAGGTATGTGGAGTATGGGGGCTGAGCTCCACTGCAGCCCCACCCTCTGTGTCCTTTCCGAGCTAATATCTGCACTGAGCAAAATGCACCTTCCCTGATTCCAACTTAGGCTTTTTTGTGGAGGCCCTGGCCAGCCCTCTGTAACTCTGTCAGTCACCCACTATTCACCTCTGATGAATGCCTTTCTCTAGAAACAGAATCTACTGTTTACCAGGGTGCCTGGGTGGCTCAGTCGTTAAGCATCCGACTCCTGATTTTGGCTCATGTCATGATCTCACGGGTCTTGAGATCAAACTCCCTTGGGCTCCGTGCTCAGTGCAGAGTCTGCTTGGGAGTCTCTGCCTCTCCCTTTGTCCCTTCCCCTGCTGGTGAGCTCTCTCTCTCTCTCTCAAATAAATAAATAAATAAAACCTTTAAAAAAAAATCATTGCTTCCCTTTGCCTTCATGTTGCCTATTCTGTAATTTCATACCCTCTTTTTCTCTCCCACACTCTCTGCTTTTAGCTTGTGAAACTGTACACCCATCCAGTTCCCAAAACTAGACCCTTCATGCCTGAAATTGGGTTGGGTGTGCCATCCAGCTGCCTATGGACAAGTTACCTAACCACTTTTAACCACTTCTATTTTGTCTCTGGAAAATGGGAAAAGTACTCCTGTCTCATGAGGTTATTGCCAGGATTAAATTATTTAGTCCCTGTAGAGAACAGTGCCTTATTCTTAATAAGCATTCAAAAATGTTGGATTACACCCACCACCACCATCATTATCACTTGCTGTTCACCTTGCCTGAAATTTATCTCTATGAATCCCTGCACTCACCTGTTTTCCCAGTTATTTAAGCTACTATTGATTAAGAGTTTTTATTTGGTGGAATTCAAACATGTAAATGTGACGGTACTAGACCAACTATGTTGGTGGACTATATTCCTAATTTCACCCAACCAGTTGATTTGTATATTTGTTATCAAATTTCCTAAACAAATAAGAGCTGGTTATGTGAAAACATAGTGAAAGAATAGAAATGTTTTATTTTCTTTTTACTTGTCACCCAAAAGTTCAGAACTTATGTGTACTTAAGATAAAAAGGACGTATTTCTTATACTTTCAGGAGTTACTAATTGGCACCATAGTTTTAAAATAAATTTTAATGTCAGTTTGAAAAATGAGTCCTTTCCTGATAATTAAGTCAAAGAAATATCATCCAGAGCTATATGATGTGAATAGTTAAGCTTCACTATTTTCAGTCTGGGAGTCCAGTTATTTACTTAAGTTTTGGTTATCATTACTAAATTACTGATTCATTCAGAATATCATTGCATTATGCGACATTATTTCAGAGAAATTTATGGGTCTTGGTACTCTCTGGATTCAATCTCCTCTCTCATTTCTTTCTATAGTTTTGCATATATCAGATTTTGGTTCAGTATAGTGGTATTTTAAAGTTTCATAATATATTTGTGATTAAATCAAATTGGTGACTTAAAATATAATTTAATTCTTTATGCTGCATAAGGTTAAAAATAAAGGACAAATTGCTGATTCTTATCTGGTAAAAGAAAGTGCAGAAAAGATTCAAGAGTAAAGAAAACAAGAAATTACTTTTATTTAGAACAGATAGAATTTATCTTTAACAATAATATTTTAAAAAATTATTCTTCCTTCTTGAGCCAACACATTCTTTTGTATTTTTCCTTGTTACTTGATTTAATCATACATCATTATCCAACAGATGCATTAGCCAAATACAAGAGAAGTCAGATTTTCTTTTCAGTGCGTTTTAAGAGATGCCACTTACTGTGATGCATGCCCTGAAATGGGAAAGGGCTGATAATGATCCAGGTAGAGTAGAATACCAGAGCAGGTGGGGAGGGGTGGTTCTTTAGCTCTGTAATAGGAAAATGCAGAGGAATAGAGTCCATGCACACTGCTTTCAGTTCAGAACGCCACCTAAAAAAAAAAAAAAGCATATCTGATAAGTGGGGAAGTGATTATCCTCAGAGACTCAAAACAGCATTCCAGTATTTGTGGCTCTAAATCCAAGAATCACTAGCATTCAAAAATCTACCCAGAACGTCAGGCAGTGGTTGCTAGGACTAGCATTGTCCAGTCGATAAGACCTCAGACACTAAACAGAAGTGCAGAAAAAATGTCCTGCCAATAGCAATAGGAGATGAGGAGTGAAATATGTGGCAAGAAGTTGACAACAACTCAGACTCAGAGAATAAAAAGGGAAACCAATGTCTAGAAATGGATTAAATTTATGGATTGCATCTCCTAAATAAGGCAGGAGTTGTTTGCTGAAGTTCAAAAGGGACATACATTAAGATAAATTGAAAACAAACCCCATAGGTCTGGCTGTATTTCATTGTGGATCATTCCCACGGTTTCTGGTCTCTAATACTCAGGGGGGACCCTAATGTGGGGGCAGAAAGAGGAACCCGTAAGATGCCACATTAATCTCATAATGAACTCTTGGGCACACTTGATCCTTTGCCAATGCTCAGTTTTCCCTCAGTGATGTTTTTGCTGTTCTGTGTCTTTTCAGTTTCTATAAATTCTCCTTCAAATGTACTGACTAACAGGTTTTTTATTCTGAAAAAAAAAAAAATGACCCAGCTATACCACAACAAGTATTTCCTTAAATTTTATGTGATTTTCCCATTTAATGAAATGATCTTATTTCAGACATTTACTGGCTCTCAATTTGATTTTTTTATTCTCTAATTCAGATGTTTAAGTTTGAATTAAAAATATTTCCAAATGCTTTGGTATTTAGGTAAATATTTCTGAAATATTAATCAGCCTTTTATTCAAAATATAGTTTTATCTCTATAAAAATACATAAAGTTTTATATATATATCTTTTATAAAGATATAATATAAAGTTCATATTAAAATTTATAACTGAGTGAACCTTAAATTCTGTTGTATTTTTTATTTGTTATTATTTCTAGTCATTTTATTTAGTTACATGCGTTGAGTGCCCTCTATATCATGGAATGTAGTTCTTGAACACCCTCAAAATGTGCTCACTCATCTGGGCATGTGAAAACAAATCCCATGCCCACACTTTCCCTGTTGACTCCTATTTCTGACAATGGCTAAGCCTACAGGAGAATTTGGAGGGAGAATGCTTATTCCTAGATCTGCAATGTGTCTGTTTGAATGCTAACTTTAAAAAAATATAGTTTAGTTATTTGGATTCAAAATGTGTACAAATTTTTACATATCAGAAATGGTTTTCTTTACCATATTAATTTCCTTTGAAAATCATCAGGTCTGTATTTTAAAATAACACTTATTGTATAGTAATGCATTATCAGGAAAGACCATTTGGGAATAATAAAAAGGCAGTTAAGCACAAAGAGGACAACAACCTATAAGCCCACCCCCTCATCTTGATTATCAAATTGGTTAACAAATGCCTAGTCATTTCTATGCACAAATGCACATGTATGTCAGAATATAGTTGATATTTTATGACTTATACTGTGTAATATATATGATCACCCAATTCGTTATTAAAACGATTTCCTTTCAAAGTCAATATTTATAAAACATATGGTATTTTAGAATAAGGAGATTATTATTCATTATTATTACTTTATTTTTAGAATTTTAATTTCTAAAGAAGGAAAGAATGGATTATGATGTCAAGCTTAGAGTTCACTAAAGATAATAAAGGATAGGTCATTTATTTAGCTTGTGTTTCATTCATATCTAAGAAAATTTCAATAAGAATATTTTAAACCATTTTTTAAAAAGATATAGATATTTTTGGGAAATTTTGTTAAACAAATATTTTACTGAATTACAGAATTTAAAATGAGGAAGAACCATAAGAGAAGAGTAAACTTCTTTAGAAAGTCACAAAGCTGAATTTATTTGGGATAAATCTTGTATTCTTTTCTTCGTTTAAGCTTCAAAAACTAACAGGTACAGAGTTACATTCTATTGCTACTGTGGGTTGGAATATGATGAACTGATGTAATTCAAAGAACTGAAGTTACTCCTGTTAGACACAGAGGTGTAAATGAAGTCAGATGTTAAATGTTGGAGAAACATTGAATTTATTAGAAAGAAACAAAAATTGAAGAAAAGAAGGGAGGGAGGGAAGGAGAGGAGACTAGGAAGGCAGGAAGAGGGAAGATGTGAAGAAATGTGACCTCTGATTAGGATTTTTCTCTCTTGTTTCATGTAACTAATATGTACCAGTCCAGATCTTTGAATTCTGTGAAAATGATTAACATCACAAAGTTTTAGTATGACTAAGTGGTTCTACTCAACCTTAATTATATGACATCAGAGTGTAGAGTGATGGCTTGAGAAAGGACACACCATAGTGTTATTTGTAGCATCCTAAAGAACATGAAAATCAAGCTTCCAGTTATGGGAAGAGTAAGTCATGGGAGTAAAAGACACAGCATAGAGAATCTAGTCAACGATATCGTGATAGCATTGCATGGTGACTGGTGGTAGCTACGCTCCTGGTGAGCACAGCATAACACATCAACTTCTTGAATCATTATGTTGTACACCTGAAACTAATGTAACATTGTGTGTCAACTATATTCAAATTAAAAAAAAGTAAAAAGAATAAAGAAGAATTTCAAAAGGAGAAAAAAAATCTATGCATTCCAGAGAAGATTCCAGCAGCTTTTCTTACATCTGTGCCATAGCTCTTAATATCAGACCCAGGCTCAAATTTAACATAATTTATTTGAACACAGTCCACTTAATTATGCATTAGTAATCTTGCCTTCACATGTTTACCACTTGTCACTTAGCCCCAAATATTCCCTCAAAGCATTATTTAGGAGAGTATATCTTTTTGCCTTATTATTATTTTTTAAATTTTCAGGTAAATTTTCTTATCTTTGTAGTAATAAAATCCATTGTTATTCATTGTGGTTAGATATATTGAACTGCATAATGTCTGTGTTTGGATTGTTTGGAGTTTCTTGTCATTCTTGGGAAGTGATTAATTTTGTAACCATTCTGAGAATTCAAATAAAATTTAATATCTCAGTTTAGAGTGTATTTTTTTTTATAAATAGCTAGTAAACCAATGAATTAATTAGCTGGTATTTTGTTTTTCCTACCCATTGGAAACATCTGACATTATTATTGGAATTTGAGTCAATATTTCCAGGCAATGAAAAGAGATCTTGTATTACATGTTTTAATATTCTACTTGAAGATAATCAAATTTTCATTTGGGACTTTATCTCATCAATATAAAATAACCTTTTCATCCAATTTGACTTTCTTTTGTCTTGACTCTTTCTCCTTTGGATGTTAATATAGACACCTTCACTTTCTCTTTTCATGCCCAAGCAAAATTTGGTCCATCCCACTTTTTAAATTTAAAGATTTAAAGATGAATTTTTACATCATAGCATGTGTGTTTCTAGGCCTAACTTAAAAAAAAAAAAAAACAACGGGGGGGTGGGGGAGGTGGCGCCTGGGTGGCTCTGTGGGTTAAGCATCTCACTCTTGTTCAGGTCATGATCTTGGAGTCCCGGGATCCAGCCTCATGTGGAGTCCTGAGTGAGCCTGTGACTGTCTCTGCACTCAGAGGGGAGTCAGCTTGTGGTTCTCTCTCTCTCTTTCTCTCTCTGTCCCTCTCCCGACTCATGCTCTCTCTCCCAAATAAATAAATGAATATTTAAAAAGAAAAGAATGAGCACAGATTTTCTCAGTAACAAATATGTACTCATATTTTTATATGCAGTTTTTTAAGCTGTGGTAAAAACAGTATAAATACTGAAAAGAAGTGTCAGTGTTATCGGTTTTTGACTTTCAGATGGTTGTTTATGTAGAACAAGTTCAGTAGGATTTTAAGATGAAGAGATTTCTCTCCTGCTACCAGGTGCCCAGCACAGCTGTGTTGTTCTACGCTCTGACTTCTTCCACGACCATGAGAGAAGGCCCCCCTCCCTGCCTCTGGATGTGCACCCCTCAGGCTCAGGGTATGCTCGGCAGCCCTGAAATCTGTCTTTGGGGAGTCAGGAGCACACTGGCACTAGAAGTGTGTTGGGGCCAATTTGCAAGGAATTTTGAGTCCTGGATAGCAGAAGGACATCTGGGAAGAATTGGAAGGCTTACTGGGGCCAGTCCCTGGAGTGATGGACTTATAGCTACAGAAGTGGCCAGAATGGGGATCCTCCAGCCACTGCTCTAAAGACAACATGGTTTTTGGTGCTATTGTAAATGGAATCATTTCTCTAATTTCTCTTTCTACAGTTGCATTGTTAGTGTATGAGAAAGCAACTGATTCCTGTGCATTGACTTTGTATCCTGCCACATTACTGAATTGCTGTATGAGTTCTAGTAATTTGGGGGTGGAGTTTTTTGGATTTTCCACATAAAGTATCATGTCATCTGCGAAGAGAGAGAGAGTTTGACTTCTTCTTTGCCAATCTGAACACCTTTTATTTCTTTTTGTTGTCTGATTGCTGTTGCTAGGATTTCTAGTACTATGTTGAACCATAGTGTTTCCTGATCTTAAGGGAAAGGCTCTCAGCTTTTCCCCATTGAGAATGATATTCGCTGTGGGTTTTTCATAGATAGATTTTATGAAATTGAAGAATGTTCCTTGTATCCCTATACTCTGAAGAGTTTTAATCAGGAAAGGATGCTGTATTTTGTCAAATGCTTTTTCTGCATCAATTGAGAGGACCATATGGTTCTTCTCTCTCCTCTTATTAATGTATTCTATCACACTGATTGATTTGTGAATGTTGAACCACCCTTGCATACCGGGGATAAATCCCACTTGGTCGTGATGGATGATCCCTTTAATGTATTGTTGGATCCTATAAACCTA
>NW_028063926.1:0-391 GCF_054177405.1 Leptonychotes weddellii
GGCTGTCCAAGCAGTTTGATATGCTGGAGACTGAAGTCAGGGTATACGGACTTGGCTTGAGGTGAGGGGTGTGGCTAAAGAGCTTGGTAGACACCCTGTCATAAAGGGCCTTAAAAGATCATCCATATGGGGCGCCTGGGTGGCTCAGTCGGTTAAGCGACTGCCTTCGGCTCAGGTCGTGATCCCGGAGTCCTGGGATCGAGTCCCACATCGGGCTCCCGGCTCAGCGGGGAGCCTGCTTCTCCCTCTGACCCCATCCCCTCTCATGCTGTTTCTCTCTCTCTCTCTCTCTCAAATAAATAAATAAAAAATTAAAAAAAAAAAAAAAGATCATCCATATGAAGGAACAAAGGTGCAATTAGGCTTCAAGTTGAGGTTTCTCCATTATAAT
>NW_028063927.1:0-391 GCF_054177405.1 Leptonychotes weddellii
ATATTAAAGAACTGAACTCAAGAGCTCAAGAGACAGAATCAGGCCAACTTAATTGCCTCCTAAAACAAACAAAAACAACTTATCTTTCTGGGGGGATAAAACAGAATCTAATGTCTTTATAACAGAATAGTTATAATATTTGGAATACACCTCAAAATTATTTGACCTACAAAGAACCAGGAGAATGTTATCCACTTTTTTTTTTTTTTAAAGATTTTATTTATTTATTTGAGACAGAGAGAATGAGATACAGAGAGCATGAGAGGGAGGAGGGTCAGAGGGAGAAGCAGACTCCCTGCCGAGCAGGGAGCCCGATGCGGGACTCGATCCCGGGACTCCAGGATCATGACCTGAGCCGAAGGCAGTCGCTTAACCAACTGAGCCACCCAGG
>NW_028063928.1:0-391 GCF_054177405.1 Leptonychotes weddellii
CACAACTCACTCCTTTTAAAGAAAAGAAACCTACGCTGTATAAGATTTGTTTTTAAACCGTACAGTGTCTTTTTTTGTATAGTTAACACACTACGGAATGTGTCTTTAGAGAGCCTTGTCCTGGGGGTATTTGAGTAGCCACTAACCTTGCCTGGGACAGTGTGGGGTGGTACATTGGCATGGAAATTTAAAGCAAGTTTTTGTTGGGGCACAGGACAAATTAGTTCTATGTGGGGATGGCAGTTTTTCCATCTTCACTTGTCTCTGATGCAGCTTACACAAAATAATTGTTGTTCTGTTACCTGAGTATCACTCTGTAATTGAAAAAAGTCGCAACTGCTTTGTTGACATTCTGAATGTTTTCAATACAATTTATCAGGAAAAAAAAAAA
>NW_028063929.1:0-391 GCF_054177405.1 Leptonychotes weddellii
CAGACAAAACAAAGGAGGGATGGGGCGCTGAGCGCTAGGAAAAGCAAGAGGCTAGAGGCCTCCTGGAGGGGCTGCCCACCCCCAAGATGGCCCCACCATCCTCACATCCCGAGTCACGCCCTTCTGCAGTCTCTTCCCCCAGCGAGCCAGGCGGCCTGTGTGACTGGTGACCCGTGGTGGAGTGAGCTGGGTGCCCTCCGGGATGTAAGGTGCCCGTGGCTCTGCCCTTCCCTCCTGGGCCACCTGCTCCGGGGGAGCCGCCCCCACGTGCTGAGGACATGCAGGCCGCGCTGCGGAGAGCCTGGTGTGGGCAGGAGCGGAGGCCCCCAGCCATCAGCCGGCAGCAGCTGCCCGCGAGGGAGGGAATCTCCTGGAAGTGGGTCCCCGGCCC
>NW_028063930.1:0-391 GCF_054177405.1 Leptonychotes weddellii
TGTTCATGGCATCATGAACCCTCTTCCATAACACTTATGAGAACTTTTGTTTACATTTATCATTTAAATGTGGAATGTGCATCTGTCCTGAGATACAACTTCCAAAGGGAGTTTTCTTTTTTTTCTCATTGTTTCCTAAGCACTGACTATGGAATACGCAGTTAATTATCATATGCACAAAGAATGACTGCCCTCACTACATGGAGCAAATGTAAGACCTGAGTTCTAGCCCTCACCAGCACTAGCTGATGCTTCTGGTTCATTTACAGCTAAAACTTTCCCTGTATTAGGAATATTTATATTTACATTTTAAAAAGTAGCAGAAAGATATTTTAGTTGTTTCTAAACATTTTTAGGTCATAAGTGGGATATTGTATTTGGGCATTTTTAT
>NW_028063931.1:0-391 GCF_054177405.1 Leptonychotes weddellii
CAGATTTTAGTTGAGTTTAGTTAAGTTTTATTAGAGGGTAGAAGGGAAGACTGTAGCTCTTCGCCTGGCAAGCTCCTCCTCCCGTATTTTATACCTCCTATACTTTATTTCCTCTTTTCCATCTCAACAACTGCCCAATTGTAGGTTTTCATCACATCTTCCCCTGATAATCTCCTGGTCAAAGTGCTTTCTGAAGCACGGGATCATCTTTGACAGCCACTGTCTTGTGTGGCCTGGTCACTCTAGCACAAAGCCTTTCTATGGACCCCTATAAACTACCTAACTCTAGTGGGTTTTGATGCAATAATTAATCTATAGGACACAGAATAATTAGTCCATAGAATATTCCATTTTATGTTCTTTTAAGATAGGTCACTAAACTCTACTTAAT
>NW_028063932.1:0-391 GCF_054177405.1 Leptonychotes weddellii
GGGCTCCCTGCTCGGCGGGGAGTCTGCTTCTCCCTCTGACCCTCCCCCCTCTCATGCTCTCTCTATCTCATTCTCTCTCTCAAATAAATAAATAAAATCTTTAAAAAAAAAAAAAGCAATTTCTCTTGCCATAAGGCCAGCAGAAAAAAAGGAAAAAAAAAAATTAATTTTTTAAAAAACGTTTCCTGATCAGATCAGGCTGCCTGGCTGGCTCAGTCGGCACAGCATGTAGTCTTGATTTTGGGGTTTTGGGTTCAAGCTCCACGTTGGGTGTAGGGATTACTTAAAAATAATTTTAAAAAGTCTTAAAAAAAAAAAGCCTTTCTGATTATAAAGCATCAACGTCAACCTTTTTAGTAAGTACTAACACAAAAGAAGAAACCGCACAAAT
>NW_028063933.1:0-391 GCF_054177405.1 Leptonychotes weddellii
AAACACCAACCTCTTACACTGTTGGTGGGAATGCAAGCTGGTACAGCCACTCTGGAAAACAATATGGAGGTTCCTCAAGAAGTTAAAAATAGAGCTACCGTATGACCCAACAATTGCACTACTGGGTATTTACCCCAAAGACACAGATGTAGTAAAAAGAAGAGGCACCTGCACCCCAATGTTCATAGCTGCAATGTCCGCAATACCCAAACTGTGGAAGGAGCTGAGATGTCCTTCAACAGATAAATATAGATAAAGAAGGTTGTGGTCCATATATACAATGGAATATTACTCAGCGATCAGAAATGATGAATACCCACAATTTACATCGACGTGGGTAGAACTGGAGGGTATTATGCTAAGTGAAATAAGTCAATCAGAGAAAGACATT
>NW_028063934.1:0-391 GCF_054177405.1 Leptonychotes weddellii
TACCCAGATTTCACTTTTGTATTTTACATTTTACTTCATTGTCAATGTTCATCATCCACTCTAAATCTTTTTTTTTTTTTTAAAGATTTTATTTATTTATTTGACAGACACAGTGAGAGAGGGAACACAAGCAGGGGGAGTGGGAGAGGGAGGAGCCGCAGGGAGCCTGATGCGGGGCTCGATCCCAGGATGCTGGGATCGTGACCTGAGCCGAAGGCAGACGTTTAACGACTGAGCCACCCAGGCGCCCCTATTTTTAAACTTTTTCTTTGGAAATGATTTCAAACTATACCTTTTACCCAGATTTCACTTTTGTATTTTACATTTTACTTCATTGTCAATGTTCATCATCCACTCTAAATCTTTTTTTTTTTTTTAAAGATTTTATTTA
>NW_028063935.1:0-391 GCF_054177405.1 Leptonychotes weddellii
CTCCAGCAACCCTCAGTTTGTTTCCTGAGATTAAAAATTCCTCATATCAGTGAGATCATATGATACACGTCTTTCTCTGATTGACTTATTCCGCTCAGCATACCCTCTAGTTCCATTCATGTCATTGCAAATGGCAAGATTTCAGGGTTTTTTTTTTTGATGGCTGCATAATATTCCATTGTGTATATATATATATATATATATATATATATATATATATATATATACACCACATCTTCTTTATCCATTCATCTGTTGATGGACATCTTGCCTCTTTCCATAGTTTGGCTATTGTGGACATTGCTTAGCCCCTGTTATCTTAAAAGGAGAGGTAGCAACCCTCTATCTCCCAGTTTCCATAACAGTTCTCTTAAAGGAGTTGACTGGTTCT
>NW_028063936.1:0-8224 GCF_054177405.1 Leptonychotes weddellii
GGGCCCGGTTACCAGGTCATAAAAGCACTTGGGGCCCGGGAGCAGGAGCCAGGCAAGGATAAAGTGGAAGGCCTTACTGCTGCTCTATTCATCTAAGTCCTGCTTCCTCATGCAGAAGCTGGGGAAAGAATGGTGTGGGTAGTTATTGGTCCCCGCCCCCATGTTAAATGTTTGCAAACACTGATCTAAAGAGTTCTAATAAAGAATCGAAGTTCCCTAATAAATAATTGAATTTCTCTAGCGTCTACTAATTGGCAGGTAAAAGGGGAGGGAGAGGCCTTTCCTCCAGCAGCCAATATCTGCCCTAGGCTGCTCTCTACCTAGATGCAGGTGAGACCTCTTGGTTTTCTAGCCGCCCGAGGCAGCACTCTTCCCCGCCACCGGCTGGTGCTTCCCTCGTGCTCTTTAACCGCAAGAATCTGGTTTTGCCGGTTAAGAGGCTTCTCCAGCCCATCGAGTCCGTCCTCGATGGAAAACTTCTTAAAGCGTGTGGTGTTTCTACTCTAGTTAATGTGGGATGAGAAAACTTTGTTCCAACCCGATCCACGTGGCTGGATATATCGTGGCACCGGAAGCAGCCCCCGACTTCCCAGCTCGTCCACCTGACGGCGAGGAAGGGGAAAATTGGGAGAAGGAGCCAGGACTGTCCTGCTGTTGTCCTCAAGTCTTGCGGGGGTCATCCCGCCTTCAGCGAAGTTTGCTGCAAGTGAGACACCAGCAACGCTGGTAATTCTTCCCTCAGTAACCGCAGCAGCGGGGAGTCCTGGCGCGGGATGATGGCTAGTCCTCTTTGCCACTTTTTTTCTTTTTAACTGAAATATATTTGATATAGAACATTGCGTAAATTTAAGCTGTACATGTTAATTTGATATATTTACATATTATAATGATTGCCTTTGTAGTGATAATTAGCACCTCTATCATTTTGGCTTCCTGCTCTACTCCTGGCAGCTGGGACTCCAGTGCCAGGCTCGCAGAAGGAAGCAAACTGTTAACAGCTGGGTGCTAGGATAAAGAACCAACATGCAGCCATCTTTGGTTATGAGTATTTTCATTTAAAAAGTTCAAGGAAACTGGGGCACCCAGGTGGTTCAGTTGGGTAAGGTATGCCTTAGGCTGAGGTCATGATCTCCAGGTCCTTGGATCAAGCCCCCACCTCCAGCTCCCTGCCTAGCAGGGGGTGTGGGGGTGATCTGCTTCTCCTTCTCCCTCTTGCTCTCTCTCAAATAAATAAAATCTTTTTTAAAAAATTCAAGGAAATCTAAAGATCAAGGGAATGGAGTATATCATATACCCTTTAATCACCACTAATAGATGACCATCCAATTTTAAATAAGCACTTATAAATTCCGCTTTGCATTTTATTTCTAACAGTTTATTAACTTTTTAGAAGAACCAAAGAAAAGCCTAGGTAGAGTGAACTTCAAACATTTAAGACTCAAAAACAATGCAGACTCAGTTTCAGTTGAAGTCACATCAGAGTAGAACGAAGACTCGATGTTGACTTTCCCCCTCTAAGTAGTACCCATAGGACCACAACGTCAATTTTCTCCTTTACAAGAAAGATTACTGGCAGCAGATACAAGCCATAGGAGTCTATGACTATTCTGAAACTGAGACAAAAATATCCTATACGTACACACAGAGACTTGTCTGAGATGATTTTGTGAAAGAAGAAAATGGTAAGATGGAGATTAGAACCAAGAAAAGAAGGGAGGTTGAACTTGAAATAAAAGCATTTAGGTGTGATGACACTTATGTAAAATTCTCTATGCATATTGGGGCGCCTGGGTGGCTCATTCGTTAAATGTCTGCCTTCGGCTCAGGTCATGATCCCAGGGTTCTGGGATGGAGCCCCACATCGGGCTCCCTGCTCTGCGGGAAGTCTGCTTCTCCCTCTCCCAGTCCCCCTGCTTGTGTTCCCTCTCTCGCTGTGTCTCTCTGTCAAATAAATAAAACCTTTAAAAAAAAATTCTCTCTGCATATCAAGTGTTGGATTTTTTAAAAATCTATTATTTAATCCAGAAGGGCAATATCAGAGTAAATAAAGAACAAATGTTCAATTAAAAAAAGGAAGGGGGCGCCTGGGTGGCTCAGTCGTTAAGCGTCTGCCTTGGGCTCAGGTCATGATCCCGGGGTCCTGGGATTGAGCCCCGCATCGGGCTCCCTGCTCTGCAGGGAAGCCTGTTTCTCCCTCTCCCACTCCCCCTGCTTGTGTTCCCTCTCTCGCTGTGTCTCTCTTTGTCAAATAAATAAAACCTTTAAAAAAAAAAAAAAAGAAAGAAACCTATTAGACTCCTCTCAAAGCAGGGCATGAAGCAGTGCCACCTGAGTTTTCACCCAGTTTAAGGTTCCCAGAGCTCCCTATCTGCTCTTTTCAACCTATTCTCTTACAGGAAAACACTTTTAACAGTTTAGTACTTTTACATAACTGCACATACTTTTTTTTTCTTTCAGCAACTTGATTTTCCTCAGTAAGTGTACACTTTAACCCCTTCCTTGCTACTGGTTGATTAGTTTCCCAAATTTCTCAATTACAAACTGCTGCACTGACTTTCTACTTGTGTCTTCATGTCTATGTTGAAATTTTTTTTAAGATTTTATTTATTTGAGGGGCGCCTGGGTGGCTCAGATGGTTAAGCGTCTGCCTTTGGCTCAGGTCATGATCCCAGGGTCCTGGAATCGAGTCCCGCATCGGGCTCCCTGCTCCTTGGGAGCCTGCTTCTCTCTCTCTCTCTCTCTCTCATGAATAAATAAATAAAATCTTTAAAAAAAAAAAAAGATTTTATTTATTTTATAGAGACAGTGAGTGAGAGCACGAGTGGGAGTGGGGGGAGAGTGGAGGCAGAAGGAGAGAAGAAGCAGACTCCGGGCCCCACATGAGGCTTGATCCCAGTACCCTGAGATCACGACCTGGGATGAAGGCACTTAACCAACTGAGTCACCTAGGCGCCCTTATGTTGGAATATTCCTACAGAAATCTTTGTAGAAATAGAATTGCTGGGTTAAAGAATGAGCACCTTTAAAATTGAGATCATTCACTTGATCTCAGCTCAGGTGTTGATCTTGATCTTATTTATTTATAAATAAAATTAAATTGTTATATTGCCAAACTGCCCTACAAAATGACCGTACCGATTTATTTTCCCACTACAAGCTATGAAGTTATTTTCACTATATTTACCCAAATTTAATGTTACCAATCTATTTTATGTACACGTGTCACTTTTCTATTTTTTTCAATACCTATCCCACTGTTTTAACTATGTAACTTTATGGAATTTTTTTTTTTTAAAGATTTTATTTTTTATTTATTTATTTGAGAGAGAGAGAATGAAAGACAGAGAGCACGAGAGGGAAGAGGCCAGAGGGAGAAGCAGACCCCCTGCTCAGCAGGGAGCCCAATGTGGGACTCGATCCCAGGACTCCAGGATCATGACCTGAGCCGAAGGCAGTCGCTTAACCAACTGAGCCACCCAGGCGCCCCACTTTATAGAATGTTTTAATATTTGAAAGGACAAGCTTACTCTCATTGTTCAATTTACAGTCTTGGTCATTTGTTTTTCAGATGAAGCAACTTATTTATTTTTTAATTTTAGTCAATATATAGTGCAATGTTGGTTTCAGAATTCAGTGATTCGTTACTTACATAAAACATCCAGTGATCATCCCAGCAAGTGCCCTCCTTAATACCCATCACCCATCTAGCCCATCCCCCATCCCACCACCTCCCTCCCAACCCTCAACCCTCAGTTTGTTCTCTATCATTAAGAGTCTCTTATGGTTTGTTTCCCTCTCTCTCTCTCTTTTTCCTTCCCCCCCCTTCTCATATGTTTATCAGTTTTGTTTCTTAAATTCCACATGTGAGTGAGATCATATGGTATTTGTGTTTCTCTGACTGACGTAGTCTGTTTAGCATAACACACTCTAGCTTCATCGATGTTGCAAATGGCAAGATTTCAGTCTGATGGCTGGGTAATAGTCCATTCTGTATATATACCACATCTTCTTTATCCATTCATCTGTCAGTGGACATTTGGGCTCTCTCCATAGTTTGGCTGTTGTTGATAATGTTGCTATAAACATTGGGGTGCATGTAGCCCTTCAAATCTGTATTTTTGTATCCTTTGGGTAAATACCTAGTAGTGCAATTGCAGGATCATAGGTAGTTCTATTTTTAACTTTTTGAGGAAACTCCATACTGTTTTCCAGAGTGGCTGCACCAGCTTGCATTCCCACCAACAGTGCAAGAGGGTTCCCCTTTTTCTACATCCTCACCAATACCTGTTGTTTCTTGTGTTGTTAATTTTAGCCATTCTGACACATGTGAGGTGATATCTCATTGTAGATTTTATTTGCATTTTCCTGATGATGAGTGATGTTAAGCATCTTTTCATGTGTCTGTTGGCCATTTGTATGTATGTCTTCTTTGGAGAAATGTCTGTTCATGTCTTCTGCCCATTTCTTGACTGGATTATTTGTTTTTGGGGTACTGAGTTTGAGAAGTTCTTTACAGATTTTGGATACAAACCCTTTATCAGAAATGTCATTTGCAAATACCTTCTCCCATTCCGTAGGCTGCCTTTTAGTTTTGTTGACTGTTTCCTTCTCTGTGAAGCTTTTTATCTTGATGAAGTTCCAACAGTTCATTTTTGCTTTTATCTCCCTTGCCTTGGGCGACGTGTCTAGTAAGAAGTTGCTATGGCCAAGGTCAAAGAGGTTGCTCCCTGTATTCTCCTCTGGGATTTTGATGGTTTCCTGTCTCACATTTAGGTCTTTCATTCGTTTCAAATTTATTTTTGTGTATGGTGTAAGAACGTGGTCCAGTTTCATCCGCATGTTGCTGTCCAGTTTTCCCTACACCATCTGTTGACGAGACTGTTTTTTTGCCATTGGATATTCTTTCCTGAAGATGAAGCAACTTACTAATAAACATAGAAAACTGGTTGAGGGAAAAGGCGTATACTTCCAAAATATTGGGTTTGTTCTATTAAGGTACACTGGAGTGCTCATTTCTTTCTTTAAACTCTATGCACATTATATTTGCATGTAAGAGTATATTTTAGGTGGTGAATTAGAAGGGAAGATCGTTTGGAAACTGAGACCCAAGGCAGTCAGTGAAAAGGTTGTCAAGGAACAAAAGCAAAACTACAGAAGTCTGGAAACAGTGACATTTGTTTGTACATTTTTGCAGGTAAACCTATTGAGGGCCAGTAAAGAGATCAGTCTATACAGTTTTTGAATAGGCTGACTAGAGACATCAAAGAAAAAAGTTCATTGTTGATAGAATCCATAGAAAACTTTTGAGGTTAGCTGTGGATCACACATGGTAGCCTATCGCAAGATCTTCCTGCAGCTCCACTTTAGTTAAGCCAGGTTGGCACTACTGATCAGAATCTCTCAATTTCACACTTTTGATCAAAACAATGCTTTTTTAAACATCACTAAGAGTGGGACAAACAAAACAAAACATGTGCCTCCTGATTTATCTAGTATTTTTGCTAAAAATACATAATCTAGAGCTCACATGAGGAAACATCAAAAACAAAAGCAGGATTTATAAGCGAGAGAAAGAGAAAACTGCAGACTGTCTGAGAACAGTGAATCCTGCTCACACATTTTGGGGGCAGGATAAACTGGTTGACAGCAAGTGGTTTAGCCTGGACAGTGTCTTTGAGTGAACTCACTAAAGGTATAAAAGAATACAATTTCAGTTGTTTATGGATTCTCTGCAAAACCTTGAGAATTTAGCTGTGGAGCATATGTAACAGGCTATCTGTTATATCTGCCTATGTACTTCTGTTAGTAATTTAAACTTAGTAAATATATAGCTTCACTATTTACCTCATCAGAATTTTTCACTAGACAGGCAGGAAAAACCTTATGTACAACCTTCCCAGATCCTCTGAAGCACCTGTATAACCAGGCTTTAAGAACTTTCACCTTACAGTATCACCCCCAAAAAAGTGGTTGTGACTATAATTGTAACTGCATTAGGTTTTTTATTTTTTAAAAGATTTTTATTTATTTGAGAGCGTGTGCACACAAGCAGGGGGTAGGGACAGAGGGAGAGGGAGAAGCAGACTTCCCACTGAGCAGGGAGCCCGATGCAGGACTCAATCCCAGGACCCTGAGGTCATGAACTGAGCCGAAGGCAGACACTTAACTGACTGAGCCACCCAAGCGCCCCTGCATTTTTTTTTTATTTTTTTAAAGATTTTATTTATTTGACAGAGAGAGACACAGCAAGAGAGGGAACACAAGCAGGGGGAGTGGGAGAGGGAGAAGCAGGCTTCCCACGGAGCAGGGAGCCTGATGAGGGGCTCCATCCCAGGACCCTGGGATCATGACCTAAGCTGAAGGCAGACGCTTAATGACTGAGCCACCCAGGTGCCTGCCCCTGCATTTTCAGATTAATCTGAGAACTGACCACATCTATCAACACTAGGATTTTGCTATCTGAGAAGGTAGCATCTCTATTTATTCAGTCGTTATTCCTTCCTCCTTCTTTCCCTCTCCTCCAAGTGTCGTCATTGATTTTAGGCTTTGTCCTTTTTATGTTTAGTCATAGATATGGCAGTTAAAGGAATAAAGTTTCTCATTTTCTCAGAAATAAATTTTCATTAATCTGAAGTAGAATAAATTGGGATTTTATAACCCCTAAGGCAACAATAAAAAATTTTTAAAAAGTTATTTAAATAGCATATCAAAATTTATTTATATAACACAAGATGGAGGAAAAAAACAAAGACATAGGAAATAAATACCAAAATGACAGACATAAATCCAATCATATTGATAATTATATTAAATTTAAGTAGACTAAATCCTCCAATCAAAACTCAGAGGTATTCCAACTAGAGAAGCCAGACTCAAAAGGCTACATTTTATATTATTCTATTTATACCAAATGTTCAGAGAAGGCAACTTTGCAGAGACAGAAATTAGATTGTTTGTCTGAGGCTAGAGACAGTGATAACTGACTACAAAGGGGCACAAGGGAATTTTCTGGAGTGAAGGAAATGTTCAAAAACTGCTCTGTGGTGATGGTGGAACAACTCACAAATTTACTAAAGAAAACTGAGTTGTCCATTCAAAATTTTATAGTATGTAAATTGTAACCAATTAAGCAACTAAATTTTTTTTAAATTGAGTGCAATAGCACTAATACCCAAATTCTCCAAAATGAAAATTCTGACAGTTGAGAAAGATGTAGAGCAATTCAAAATCTCATACATTGCTAGAAGGAATGTAAATTGGTTCAATCACCTTGGCAATTTGAACTTGTGCACATCCTATAACCCAGCAATTCCAATCCTAGATATATACTCAATAGAAATGCATATATGCATGCACCAAGTCATGTATAAGAACCTTCAGAGTAGCACTCTTCATTATAAGCCCAAAGAGGAAACAACCAAAATGTACACAGACAGAATAGAAAACTAAATTATGGTTTACTCATACAACACTCGTAACATGGATAAATCTTACAGTAATTCCATTTATATTTAAGTCAAAATAGTAGTTATCCCTGGGGAGGGTGCAAATAGAGGCTACTGGAGAACTGGTAGTTTCTTCTCTGGGTGCTGGCTAAATGGATGTGTTCCCTTTATATCGTCTGATGGATTTTTTCACACTTTGTGTGTGTTTTTGTATGAATGCTATGTATCCATAAAATGTTTACTAAAATAATAGAAAAAAATAAAATAGAAAAATATTTGGAGTAATGGAAAGCTACTTGAAGGTAACATGGGCAGTGAGATTTTTAAGTAATTATTTTAATACTTTATATATTGCCTTATTTTTTAAAAATATTGAGCATGTAAGTACATTTACCATCAGAAAAGTCAATAATGGGACTACTGGGTGGCTCAGATGGTTAAACATCTGCCTTCGGCTCAGGTCATGATCCCAGAGTCCTGGGATGGAGTCCCACATGCATGCATGGGGCTCCTTGCTTAGTGGAGAGCCTGCTTCTCCCTCTGCCTGCTACCCTCCCTGCTTGTACTCTCTCTCTTTGACAAATAAATAAAATCTTAAAAAAAAAAGAAAGAAAAGTCAATAATGCTGAGATGGTGTTCTGAACAAAAGATTCACAACAGCCGTGTTTCAGCTTTGAAAAGGAAAGAAAACTTTATTATTATTATAAAACCTAACAAAAACAGGAGAGGAAAGGAATCTACACATGGATGAAGGTAATAGTAGGCAATGAGTGAGAATA
>NW_028063937.1:0-391 GCF_054177405.1 Leptonychotes weddellii
AGAGCTCGCTGGGGCCCTCCGAATGGCTGGCATCTCAGAGGAGGGAGTGTGACCCAAGGCCCCAGGCCCGTTCTCATTCCATCACCCGTTTCCTCACAGAGCCAGTGGCCCAGCCCTCTCTCCATGCCAGCAACACCACAGTCACAGGAAATAAGGACTCTGTGGTCCTCACCTGCTCCACAAATAACACTGGGGTCTCCATCCACTGGTTCTTCAATGGCCAGAGTCTAAAGCTCACAGAGGATGAAGCTGTCCCAGGACAACAGCACCCTCACCATATGCCCTGTCAGGAGAGAGAATGCTGGGAATTTTCAGTGTGAGGTCTCCAACCCAGTCAGTTCTGGCAAAAGTGACCCCATCAGGCTGGATATGAGCTGTGAGTGACCCTCGA
>NW_028063938.1:0-391 GCF_054177405.1 Leptonychotes weddellii
GTATAAATTATCTTAAAATTCAATAGAATAAAACAGAATTTTCTTTTTTCTTTTTTTTATTATGTTATGTTAATCACCATACATTACATCATTAGTTTTTGATGTAGTGTTCCATGATTCATTGTTTGCTCCAGTGCTCCATTTAATACGTGCCCTCTTTAATACCCATCACCGGGCTAACCCATCCCCCCACCCCCCCACCCCCTCTAGAACCCTCAGTTTGTTTCTCAGAGTCCATAGTCTCTCATGGTTTGTCTCCCCCTCTGATTCCCCCCCCTTCATTTTTCTCTTCCTGCTATCTTCTTTTTTTTTTTTAACATATAATGTATTAGTTGTTTCAGAGGTACAGGTCTGTGATGCAACAGTCTTACACGATTCACAGCGTTCACCA
>NW_028063939.1:0-391 GCF_054177405.1 Leptonychotes weddellii
GATAGGGGCGCCTGGGTGGCTCAGTCGTTAAGCGTCTGCCTTCGGCTCAGGTCATGATCCCAGGATCCTGGGATCGAGCCCCGCATCGGGCTCCCTGCTCGGCGGGAAGCCTGCTTCTCCCTCTCCCACTCCCCCTGCTTGTGTTCCCTCTCTCGCTGTGTCTCTCTCTGTCAAATAAATAAAATCTTTAAAAAAAAAACTCTCCAGATAATTCAAATGTCCAAATCGGATTAAGACCTTCAGTTTTATACTCTCTGCAGTGGTATCACCTATTTCCATGGTTTCCCAGATCTTTTTTCCAGCCTTGACCAGCCTTTCTTTCCAGCCTTGACCTTCCACCTCAAAAATCCAACTCACCAAATTAAGTTCATCCATTTCTTCTTGGCACCCC
>NW_028063940.1:0-391 GCF_054177405.1 Leptonychotes weddellii
CTATGTTTCAACGTTTTGTTACGGGTTTCAGTTTGCTGAGGTCCAGGTTTGAATGATCCAGGAGTAGGTCTCCAGAGAGTACCGAGATACCGTGACCTCCGAATACGGGGGGGAATGCACAGAATGGGGTGCCAAGATACCATGACCTCCGAATACAGGGGGAATGCACAGAACGGGGTGCCGAGATACCGTGAGCTCCAAATATGGGGGGAATGCACAGAACGGGGTGCCGAGATACTGTGAGCTCTGAATACGGGGGGAATGCACAGAACGGGGTGCCGAGATACCGTGACCTCCGAATACGGGGGGAATGCACAGAACGGGGTGTCGAGATACCGTGACCTCCAAATACAGGGGGGAATGCACAGAACGGGGTGCCGAGATACCGTGA
>NW_028063941.1:0-391 GCF_054177405.1 Leptonychotes weddellii
AAACAATGTGCATACCTTAATTAACAAATACTTTAATTTTAAAAAAATGGTAACCATCATCTGAGCTTATAGGAAGTCCTAATCTTTTTGCTAGTGGAGGGTCTTGCCTCCATATTGATGGCTGCTGACTAATCAGGGTGCTGGTTGCTGAAGGTTGGGGTAGCTGTGGCAATTCTTAAAAGTAAGACAACAGTGGGGCGCCTGGGTGGCTCAGTCGTTAAGCGTCTGCCTTCGGCTCAGGTCATGATCCCAGGGTCCTGGGATCGAGCCCCGCATCGGGCTCCCTGCTCCGCGGGAAGCCTGCTTCTCCCTCTCCCACTCCCCCTGCTTGTGTTCCCTCTCTCGCTGTGTCTCTCTCTGTCAAATAAATAAATAAAATCTTTAAAAAAAA
>NW_028063942.1:0-391 GCF_054177405.1 Leptonychotes weddellii
AAAAAAAAAAAAATGCTTATCATTGAAATGTATAGCATTCCATGGGAGGAATTTAAAACTCAGTTATCTGGTGGCGCCTGGGTGGCCCAGTCGGTTAAGTGTCGGAGTCTCAATTTCGGCTCAGGTCATGATCTCAGTGTTGTGAGGTCAAGTCTCACATCAGGCTCCATGCTGGGCCCGGAGCCTGCTTAAGATTCTCTCTCTCTTTCTCCCCCTCCTCCCCCTCCACCAGCTCCCCCCACCCCACTCTCTTGCT
Source organism: Leptonychotes weddellii (assembly GCF_054177405.1). Lineage (NCBI taxonomy): Eukaryota > Metazoa > Chordata > Mammalia > Carnivora > Phocidae > Leptonychotes > Leptonychotes weddellii. The sequence continues at coordinate 257 of NW_028063942.1, forward strand.
TAAAAAAACAACCCCCCTCTTAGTTATCTAGGTGAAACTTAGCCTTCAAATATAACAAAATACCGATATTGAGAAATTCAAAATTTCATGTTAAGAATGGAAAATCTTTCTATAACACAAATCTGATCATGACAT
>NW_028063943.1:0-391 GCF_054177405.1 Leptonychotes weddellii
TTGGGGCGCCTGGGTGGCTCAGTTGGTTAAGCGACTGCCTTCGGCTCAGGTCATGATCCTGGAGTCCCGGGATCGAGTCCCGCATCGGGCTCCCTGCTCGGCGGGGAGTCTGCTTCTCCCTCTCCCACTCCCCATTTGTGTTCCCTCTCTCGCTGTGTCTTTCTCTGTCAAATAAATAAATAAAAAAATCTTAAAAAAAAAAAAAAAAAAGAAGCTCCTTTATGATGGGGAAGACCTTGATTCCCAGCCTGGTCCCTGAGAGCCTTTAAAGTGAGACAGGTGAGGGGCGTCTGGGTGGCTCACTCGGTTAAATGTCAACTCTTGGTTTCGGCTCAGGTCATGATCTCTGGGTTGTGAGATTGAGCCCCTACTCGGGCTCCATGCTCAGCGT
>NW_028063944.1:0-391 GCF_054177405.1 Leptonychotes weddellii
GAGCAGGATGGCGGAGGAGTAGGAGACCTGGATTTTGTCTGGTCTCAGGAATTCAGCTGGATAGGGATCAAACCATTCTGAACACCTACGAACTCAACAGGAGATCGAAGAAAAGAAATGCAACAACTCTCTGAACAGAAAAGCAACCACTTTCTGGAAGGTAGGACGTGCAGAGAAGTGACTCCGAGGTGATATTTGGGAAGACAGACAGCAGGGAGGGGCCCTCCGGAGGCCGCTTCTGGCAAGTGATAGAGCCCCAGAGCACAAAATCGGAACTTTTAGAAGTCGGCTCCGCTGAGGGACGTAGCTCCCGTGGCTAAGCAGGGGGTGGAAACCTCGTGGGACAGTGTGGTCTCAGGACTCTCGGGGTCACAGAAAGACCGGGTGTGCC
>NW_028063945.1:0-391 GCF_054177405.1 Leptonychotes weddellii
GCCCAGCTCACATCCTGGCTTCTGGGCCACCTGGGGCGTTCTCCCAGTGGGAAAACGGGGCTCCTGGTGGTGAGCACCGCGTAGGGTGTCTGGATGTGAGTGCACGCTAGCATGGCTCCTACAGCGGCCTGGGATCTCCAGGCAGTGCTCTGGGGGAAATGTCTTCAGTTAGCTCCAGTTGACCACCACCCTAAATGGCTTCCCCACCAGACATTCCTGACCCCCACCCCCACCCCTACCCTACACAGCCAGACAGATGAAAGCTGTAGTCCTGGTATACCTCGACCTTGCAGACCCCTCGGCTGATCTCAGCTGGTAGCAGGCTGGAGACCCGGGCCTGTCTCCTGTGTTCCTTTATCTGCTTCCTCCACTCCCTGACCTTTTCCTCCAA
>NW_028063946.1:0-391 GCF_054177405.1 Leptonychotes weddellii
CCCCTCTCCCTCTGCCCCTCCTGCTTGTGCTCTCTCTCTCAAATAAAATAAATAAATAAATAAATAAATAAATAAATAAATAAATAAATAAATCTTTTTAAAAAAGAGATATTTGGTTTGTTCTAGTATTGATAAATATTTAAAAATCAAAATGATTTAAAATTAAATGTATGGCTTAGTTAAAATTGATGATTTTTTTAAATGTATTTTTTTCTTCTTTTAGTACTCCAGTAAGAGCTTTTTTCTTTCTCTTAATAAGAAATGCCCTTACATAATGTTTTGAGTTAGATCTTAATACGTCTACCTAAAATGACACAATATTTAGGGGTCAGAAGCATAGTTGATGTGATATGCATGCCCAATTCTGCATTCCAATTCTACCACTCACTTG
>NW_028063947.1:0-8223 GCF_054177405.1 Leptonychotes weddellii
TCTCGGCTCTTTCCACAGTTTGGCTATTGCAGACATTGCTGCTATGAACATTGGGGTGCATATGGCCCTTCTTTTTGTGTCTTTGGGGTAAATACCTGCTAGTGCAATTGCTGGGTCATAGGGTAGCTCTATTTTTAAATTTTTGAGGAACCTCCACACTGTTTTCCAAAGTGGTTGTACCAACTTGCATTCCCACCAACAGTGTAAGAGGGTTCCCCTTTCTCCACAACCTCTCCAACATTTGTTGTTTCTTGCCTTGTCCATTTTTGCCATTCTAACTGGTGTAAGGTGGTATCTCAATGTAGTTTTGATTTGAATTTCCCTGATGGCTAATGATGATGAACATTTTCTCATGTCTCTGTTAGCCATTTGTATGCCTTCTTCAGAGAAGTGTCTGTTCATGTCTTCTGCCCATTTTTTGACTTGTTTTTTAGATGTTGAGTTTGAGAAGTGGATATCAGCCCTTTGTCTGAAGTGTCATTTGCAAATATCTTCTCCCATTCTGTGGGTTGCCTCTTTGTTTTGTTTCCTTTTCTGTGCAGAAGCTTTTTATCTTGATAAAGTCCCAAAAGTTCATTTTTGCTTTTGTCTCACTTGCCTTTGGAGATGTATCTTGAAAGAAGTTGCTGTGGCCGATGTTGTGATGTATCTTGAAAGAAGTTGCTGTGGCCGATGTCGAAGAGGTTACTGCCTATGTTCTCCTCTAGGATTTTTTTTTTTAAGATTTTTTATTTATTTATTTGACAAAGAGAGAGACACAGCAAGAGAGGGAACACAAGCAGGGGGAGTGGGAGAGGGAGAAGCAGGCCTCCTGCTGAGCAGGAAGCCCGATGTCGGGCTCGATCCCAGGACCCCGGGATCATGACCTGAGCCAAAGGCAGACGATTAACTGACTGACCCACCCAGGTGCCCCTGTTTTTAACTTTTTGAGGAACCTTGCTAAGAAGACTTTTTAAAAGATTTTTATTTATTTAGAGCACACGTGCATGTGCATGGGGGGAGGGGCAGAGGAGGAGAGAGAATCTCAAGCAGACTCCACTGCAAGTGTGGAGCCTGTCATTGGGCTTGTTCTCACGATCCATAGATTATGACCTGGGCTGAAATCAAGAGTTGGACGCTTAACTGACTGAGCCACCCAGGCATCCCAGGAAGACTTTTTAAACAGACTGTGTAGATGGGGTAATGAAAAGCTGGATACTCATGGCAGACTCTCTATCCTTGAAATAAGTATTATTTATATTATATAACATATATTATATACATATAGTATATATATCTACATTATATAATTACATTCTACATTAAAAATTTTCTGTATTAAAATCTTAAGATTTGAAGTTGAAGAGCAAGCTGTTGCCATCTGGATCCTAGCCAAAATGTGATATAGGGGAAGTTACTCCTGTCTTCCCTTCTGAATACCCATTGGGCCTCATCTTCTTCCTCTGTACCTGAACTCTGCCTCTCTCAGAGAGAAGATATATAGGGATCATGGACTATTTAGACTACTTATATTGGACTGTTCAGGCTATTTATATTTAGTAAAATTTTTGTTTTGGTAGATTGTTTTTTATGATTATATCTTTATTTTCACTATTGGCTTATTAGCTGTACTTCTTTTCTTTCTTTCTTTCTTTCTTTTTTTTTAAGTGGCTGTTCTGAGGTTTAAAAAATACCTTATAACTACTCTACCTTCAAATGGTGTTATACCAGTTTACATATAAGAACCTTACCAATAGTATTGTTAGATTTCTTCCTCCCACTCTGTGCAATTGTTGTCCTACATTTTACTTACACATATGATATAAATCCCACAATCCATTATTATTACTTTAGCTGTAAACAGTTAATTATCTTCTAAAAAAAATTTTTTTTTTTTAAAAAAGATTTTCTTTATTTGACAGAGAGAGAGACAGCGAGAGAAGGAACACAAGTAGGGGGAGTGGGAGAGGGAGAAGCAGGCTTCCCGCGGAGCAGGGAGCCCGATGCGGGGCTCAATCCCAGGACCCTGGGATCATGACCTGAGCCAAAGGCAGACACTTAACGACTGAGCCACCCAGGCGCCCCTCTAAAAATTTTTTTAAATGAGAAAATGTTTTTTATATTTGCCATTGCTGATGTTCTTTGTTCCTGGCTGTTGGGAAATGAATTATTCCCAGTTGTGTGTGCTCTGGGGATTGTTCTGCCTGCTTCTGTACACAGTCATTGGTAGTTTTCTAACACACACATGCAGTACTCAGTCACAGACTCGAGGGAACCCCTCTGCAGTTATCTGGAATTTTTTCTATGCAGCCCCATCCTCTCATTTTGCCATGCAGTTTCTAGGGACTTTGGCCTCCCTTAGCTCTAAATGCTCTTTCCCCAATTCAGCCAGTCTGTTAGACTCTGAGTTGCCTTGCCTTCCCCTGTGCCATGGCCTAAAAATTCTCCCTGTAGTAAGCTGGGGTACTCTTAGGACTTACCGTATTTGTCTACTTTTCTCAGGAGTTACTCTACCATCTGTCTATTGTCCAGTATCTAAAAACCATTATTTCATATATTTTGTCTGATTTTCTAGTTGTTAGGGCAGTAGGGTAAACCCAATCCCTGTTATTCCATCGTGACTAGGAGTGGAATTATCAGTTTGAGTGAAGGATTAAACCCTTAAGTATTAAAGAACTTTTTCTAATCATACAGGATGTCAAATACAACTTTTGGTTTTCCATAGTGGTAAAAAATGTTTCAGGAAGGGTGTTGCCAGTTTTTGTTTTAAGTTAAATTGTACCTGATTTATTTATTTGCTTAAAATGAAAATAAGTAGTACATTCAGATGGCTCCAAAATAAAAGGTGTATGGTCCCTCACCCATCTAGTTTCCAGCCACTACCACCATCTTTCTCCCATATGCACACAACCTTTGTCATTAGTTTCTTGTGTATCCTTATGTGCTTTTGTTTTCATTTATAGACACATGTATTTTTATTACATATACTCTGCTCTCTATCCTTACATACTGTCCTTTTTTTTATTGAGCATTTAAGAACTCTTCCTTTTTAATACATTAAAAATACTTTTAAGACTATACAGTATTCCATTTTATGGATTAAGCCACAATTTATTTAGTCCCTTAGTGATAAATATCTGTGCCATTTTTAGTCTTCTGCTGCTGTAAGTAGTGCTAAAATGAGTGGCCTTGTACATATTTCATTTTGTACATGTGCCATTATGTCAGAAAATTTCTGAGAAATGGAATTGTTGGGTCATAGGATAAACGTATTTTTTTTTTAGAAGATTTTCTTTATGTGAGAGAGAGCATGAGAGGGGAGAGGGTCAGAGGAAGAAGCAGACCCCTCGCTGAGCAGGGAGCCCGCCGATGTGGGACTTGATCCCGGGACTCCGGGATCATGACCTGAGCTGAAGGCAGTTGCTTAACCAACTGAGCCACCCAGGCGCCCCAGGATAAATGTATTTTTAATTTTGACGATTATTGCCACATTGCACTCTATTGCAGTTATATCATTTTACATTCTCACCTCCACAGTATGAGAGTGCCTTTCCCCCCATATCCCCATCAGCATCAGATTTTTGTCTGTTAATTTTTAAAATGGCATCTCATTTAGTTTTAATTTGCGAATTTGTTATCATGAGTGAGATAGAGCATGTTTCCTATGTTTAAGATCCATTTATGTTTCCTTTCTGCTCAGTATTCTTTACCCAGTTTCCTGTTGAACTGTTAGATTTCTTCTCTCTTTTTTTTTTAAGATTTATTTATTTATTAGAGAGAGAGCATGTTGGGCGGGCAGGCAGAGGGAGAAGGGGAGAGAGAATCCTTAAGCAGACTCCCTGCTGAGGGTGGAGCCCCATGTGGGGCTTGATCCCAGGACCCTGGGATCATGACCTGAGCTGAAGCCAGATGCTTAACTGACTGAGCCCCCAGGCGCCCCTTGAATAATCCAGTCTTAAAACTTTAGTGCACCTTCATCATTAAAATGTATTGCAGGTACTAAAGTTTAAAAAGTGGAATTATAAGAAGTTACTCTGAGAAAGCAGGTAATAAGTTGATTTCAATACTTTCAAAAGATACTTTGTCTTCACGGGAGTATGAGGTAATTTAATTTGTTACAGTTATTGAATTAGCACAGTTCAAAATCAGGAGGCTTAGAACGTGGTCTGAGATCTGGTGATAGAGTTCATGCTGTCCTTGAGCACTTTATCGCATCACCCTTATCTTTGTTCTGTAAAGGTCCCATTTTCCTTTCAGTGTATTATTTTGAAGAGAGGAAAGAGTTGTGTGGCCGCTGAGTAGACAGTGTTTGATCTGTTTCGCTTGCCTATTTGCTCTATGTTCTGTCATGATCACTGTGCTACTTTGGATGCATTCTTTCACTTTGAGCAGTATGACTTGAAAACTGAATGGTGGGTAAATAATTGTTAGTCTCCACATAAACAGATTAGCCTCTTTGACAGGTAGAATGGATTTGGAAGAGTTAACATCTTCTAAGTAACCTAACATTTTTGTGCTTCTACTGATTGTTATTTTACTTGTTGACTAGTTTCATAAACCCATGCAGTCTTTGAGAAAGTTCAAGATAGTAGTGCTATTTCAGTTTTTACAATTAAGTATGTAGATCAAAGCATGATATATTTTGGCTAAGAAAATATTAGTAGAACAACTTTTATTTGAATGGGAATATCATATAGTTTTATCTGCTTGTACCTCCTAGTCATAAAATAGATTTAGCTCAATTTAAGTAAAGTTGTCCAAGTATTTAAACATAAAGTAATTGAAATTCAAGTTTAACTTTGATTAAGCATAATTTAAATAATCTTAAGTTACATACTTAAAGTAATTCCATGCATGGATCTTCTATGTAATGAAACTCATTATGTTTAATTTTCCCAGCAGAAATTCAGGAAGCAAAAGCTCCCAGTCCTTCCATAAACCGGCAAGCCAGCATTGAAACGGATAGAGTGTCTAAAGAGTTCATAGAATTTCTCAAGACCTTCCACAAGACAGGCCAAGAAATCTATAAGCAGACCAAGATGTTTTTGGAAACAATGCATTACAAAAGGGTAGGTTGAGAGTAACCACTTAGAGACTTGGAGTTTTGGTTTTAGGAAAGGTCTTAGAGATAATCTAGTGTAACTTTGTCCCTTTACACCTGGGAAAATCAAGACCCAGAGATGTTAAGTTACTTACCTAAGAAATGTCACTGAAACAAGTTAAAACCCAACTCCCAGGCTAGTACTTTTCCACTGCAAGTCAGTGGTGTTTGGATCATCTTTGCACGGAAAGTCTGACACTGAAGCCACTTATATTGTGTACTTTAGTAAAAAGCCTTCCTAACCGGTCACCTTGTAAGTAGTATAAACTGCCAAGAGAAAGAACATAGTAGATCTTGAACTCTAAGTAACAGTTGTTAGACCAGGTAGCATTCATGTCAGGGTTTTTTGTTTTTGTTTTGTTTTGTATTTTGATACAAAATACCTCTCCTTGCTCAGATAGAGAAGGGAAAGCTAGAATTTAGATGTGGAAAGGGACCTTAGCAACTATCTGGGTTCAGTCCCTTCATTTTATAGATGGGGAAGGTTACACAGCTACATTCTGCCCATGTCGGAACTAGAACTTGTGCCTTCCACATGTGTGTCTTTAACCCATAATTTCTTAAACTGTAATTTCAATTGCAATAATTCATAAGACTACTTGTAAAGGGACTCATTTTTTTAAACAGTGATCAATTTGTTTGTAGCATTCTTCAGCTATTAAACTCAGAATTAGCTCTCAAAGCCCTTTCTGTGAAGTGAGGAAGTCTTGAAAAAGAGAAGAAGGCAGCAAGGTGATGAACTGCTTGGCTGTATTCCAGCTGTGGTCAGGATCACTAGGCTAATAAGCAGTCATCTTCTGCCAAAATATTTTTTAAATACCGAATTCAGTTAGTAAAGGAGAAAAGAAGCTTTCTTGTTTTTTTGGTGTGTAGTTACACTGAGAATAAGTAAGCAGCCCTTTTTTTTTCCCTCAAAGTATTTGTAAGCAGATAGTAACAGTTATTTTTTATTTTTTTTAAAGATTTTATTTATTTGACAGACACAGCGAGAGAGGGAACACAAGCAGGGGGAGAGGCAGAGGGAGAAGCAGGCTTCCCGTGGAGCAGGGAGCCCGATGCGGGGCTTGATCCCAGGACCCCGGGATCATGACCTGAGCCGAAGGCAGACGCTTAACGGCCGAGCCACCCACGCGCCCCAGATAGTAACATTTAAAGAAAACATGGATCATTGATGTTTTGGGTTAGAAGCAACGATAGACTTCCTCAGTATGGAAATATCAGAGCTCATGTGGTGTGCAACTTTCCTTTTTTAACCAGAGGTAAAAACTAAGGCTTTGTAGTTCTTTATTCTCTAGCCCATACAGAATGTTTCCAGGACATCTATCCTATTTTGGCATATACACTATAGTACATAAAGCACAGATACTGTGTAATGCTGTATTTTAGAAAACCAGTCAGCTTATTTAATCAGCTCATCAGAACAGATTTATTCATTTTTCTTTTGCTCAGAACTATAATGTGCTCTTGTTCTGTAATAAGTTAGTTGACTTTTAAATCAATACACTAAAGTATAACGGTAATTAACTGGTGCAGCTACCGTCGTGCCTGTTTTCAAGGCATCACTAATTGATACCAGAGAACTGGATAGGGCCTAGATTGCTTCCATTTGAAGAGCCATCTTGCAACCTGTTTTGCATTTCTACACAGCCCTAACTGTTCTGTGGCTGAGTGGCCAAGTCTTATGCATGTGTGGTTAGCATCTATCACAATGCCTGGCACATACCTGATAATGAATAGACATTTGCTAAACTGAAATGTCCCTGGAGAAGCCCTTCTGCCTTTGGCTGCAAGTTAAATATCCTTTCAAATAAATGAAACAGTTTTTATACCAGAATGAACCAATCTTAACTAACTAGCTTCAAATCACTTAATCATTTAAGTTTCTTGAGAGAATTTGATTGAGTACAGCTTGAGATAGTTGCTGTGAGGTAATGAAGTGTGTCATAGTGAAAGGTGCCCTCTCTACTCAGTTCACCAAAACGCAAAACCTTAACTTAGGCTTAGACTTAAGACTCTAAAACCTTAATGTTATTCTCACCAAGTAGACTTTCTAAGTCATCTTATTCTAATGAAAACTCATTCTTATATGTTTGAACCTACCCTGGTGACACTGCCATTAACTGGTTAATTTTTTTTATTTTTTTTTTAAGACTTTATTTATTTGAGAGAGAGACAGAGAGAGCACAAACAGGAGGGGCAGAGAGAGAGGGAGAAGCAAACTCCCTGCTGAGTGGGGAGCCCAACTCAGGGCTCAATCCCAGGGCCCTGAGATCATGACCTGAGCCGAAATCAAGAATCAGCTGCTTAACCGAGTGAGCCACCCAGGCGCCCCAACTGGTAATTCTTTCTATTGCGTCCCACAGTAGTAGTCTTCCCAAAATTTCTGAGGTCCAGAACAATGAGCCACTCTTGCCCGTATCTTTATCTACTACATTTCTGTTTTCTCTAATCCTAGTGTATGCCAATGGTGAGCAGTCTTTTCCACATATGGATCAAGTCTAGAAAACTAAATATTTACAGAATTGCATTAAAAAGGTTGGGGTTTTTTTCAGCCATTTTATCTTTGTCATGAAACACCTTATCTGTACTCAGACTTTTTTGTTAATTTCCTCATCTTGGGCTGAAATTTCATTCAGCCCCTATGTAATTCATACACACTGCAATAATGCAATGTAATGCTTTGCTGTTCAGCAAATACTGTTGTTTGCTAAGACTCTTCTGAAGCTGGTTTATTTTGCCATTTTTTCTTTTCGATTAATCTCATTAGCTATTTAATATTAAAATATGTATTTCTTATAGTTCCTTTTTATATTCTTTAGAATAAGAAATATTTTTATTGCAAACAAGATAGGCAGCTGCATCATTAACACAAAATCCATTTATATTAATGTTATCAGACGCTTTTCTCTTCTTAGAACTCATCATAGCAAGAATTTAAATTTTTTTTTTTTTTTTTAAAGATTTTTTATTTTATTTATTTGACAGAGAGAGACACAGCGAGAGAGGGAACACAAGCAGGGGGAGTGGGAGAGGGAGAAGCAGGCTCCCCGCAGAGCAGGGAGCCCGACGCGGGACTCGATCCCAGGACCCCGGGATCATGACCTGAGCCGAAGGCAGTCGCTTAACCAACTGAGCCACCCAGG
>NW_028063948.1:0-391 GCF_054177405.1 Leptonychotes weddellii
GAGAACACATCGGAAACAAACAGCAAACTCACACTAAATGGTGAAATATTAGGGGCATTCCCATTTACTTCAGGAACAAGGTTGAGAGGCCCTCAATCACCATTATTCAACATCGTTCTGGAGGTTCTGGTCAATGCAGTACATCCAGAAAATGAAAGAATAAGAGATATAAATATCGGAAAAGAGGAAATTAAAAAAATCATCATTTGCAGATGCTAGATGCAAGTGCAGATGCATTTGCTAGAAAAACCAAATGTATCAACTGAAACATTATCAGAAATACTAATTATTTTTCCTTAGATAAGCAATAACCTGGTAGAAAATATAATCATAAAAGGAATGTCATCCCCCAAAACAACAAAACAATAAACTACCTAGGAATAAACTTAGC
>NW_028063949.1:0-391 GCF_054177405.1 Leptonychotes weddellii
CAATAATCTAAGGATGAAGTTCCAGCCCTGGGTCAAACAAAATCATTAAACTGTGATCATGGTACACAGAACTGACTAATAAAAGTGTGTGTCGGGCGCCTGGGTGGCTCAGTCGTTAAGCGTCTGCCTTTGGCTCAGGTCATGATCCCAGGGTCCTGGGATCGAGTCCCACATCGGGCTCCCTGCTCGGCGGGAAGCCTGCTTCTCCCCCTCCCACTCCCCCTGCTTGTGTTCCTGCTCTCGCTATCTCTCTCTCTGTCAAATAAATAAATAAAATCTTTAAAAAAAAAAAGTGTGTGTCTATTTCAGAACTATTGTAAAAACTAATGAAAACTTACAGCAGTTTTCCATTCCTGTAACAGACCATATTGTCCTCTCTAGGATGTATAAG
>NW_028063950.1:0-391 GCF_054177405.1 Leptonychotes weddellii
TCCTGGGTAGCTCAGTCGTTAAGCATCTGCCTTTGGCTCACGTCAGGATCCCGGAGTCGTGGGATTGAGCCCCGCATTGGGTCCCTGCTCAGCGGGAAGCCTGCTTCTCCCTCTCCTACTCCCCCTGCTTGTGTTCCCTCTCTCGCTGTCTCTCTCTCTGTGTCAAATAAATAAATAAATAAAATCTAAAAAAAAAAAAGAGGTGCTGAAAGGGGGCCCTTGGGTGGCCCGGCATCGGGCTCCCTGCTCAGCAGGGAGTCTGCTTCTCTCTCTCTGCCCTTCTCCCTGCTTGTGTGTTCTCTTTCTCGCTCTCTCTCAAATAAATAGATATATTTTTTAAAGATTTTATTTATTTATTTGAGAGAGGGGGAGAGGGAGAGGGAGAAGAAGA
>NW_028063951.1:0-391 GCF_054177405.1 Leptonychotes weddellii
ACTGACGTTATGTACGTTAAACCGCAGAAAGAGGCGGGTCTTGCAGGAGAGGACTAGGGCTGGAGCACGCCTCCGCCGCACAGCCAGGTGAAGCAGGAATAACAATAAAAGCACGGAACTATGGAGAGCTAGAACAAAACAAGGGCATCCTCCCCTGCTCCTCACGACTGTAATGGGGGAAGGAATCAGATGGAAGGGGAGCCACATGGAAAGGGCTGTCCCTGCGTAAACTCCCAGAGCCACCGACTGTGATAACCAACTGTGGGTGCTCCTCCAGCTGGGTCGCCATCGCTCCATGGGTGCCGGGACCCCCGTATTGCAACAAAGGACAAGATACCGGTAGGAAAAGCCCTGTGGAATATGCTAGTAAGGGAAACATGCGAGGTGCAGA
>NW_028063952.1:0-391 GCF_054177405.1 Leptonychotes weddellii
GAGAGGGAGAAGCAGGCTTTGCCAAGCAGGGAGCCCAATGTGGGGCTCGATCCCAGGACCCTGGGATCATGACCTGAGCCGAAGGCAGACGCTTAACGACCCAGGCGCCCCTGTCAACTGTTTTGATCATGTTTGTTTTTATTTTTATTTATTTATTTTTTTTTTTAAAGATTTTATTTATTTATTTGACAGAGAGAGAGACACAGCGAGAGAGGGAACACAAGCAGGGGGAGAGGGAGAGGGAGAAGCAGGCTTCCCGCTGAGCAGGGAGCCCGATGCGGGGCTCGATCCCAGGACCCTGGGATCATGACCTGGGCCGAAGGCAGACGCTTAACGACTGAGCCACCCAGGCGCCCCGATCATGTTTGTTTTTAAAGTAACTTTTATTATA
>NW_028063953.1:0-391 GCF_054177405.1 Leptonychotes weddellii
TCTGAAAAACAAACTGAGGGTTCTAGAGGGGAGGGGGGTGGGAGGATGGGTTAGCCTGGTGATGGGTATTAAAGAGGGCACGTTCTGCATGGAGCACTGGGTGTTATGCACAAACAATGAATCATGGAACACTACATCAAAAACTAATGATGTAATGTATGGTGATTAACATAACAATAAAAAATTTTTTTAAAAAAGAGAATGTATAAAAAAAGCTTTGTAGATGAGCAAATTATTGGAAAATAAAAGTAGTTAAATACATGAGAATCCTATTATCCTTAGGCAATGTGAAATTCCCTTATACAACATCTATTTTATGGAACCAGTAGAGCAGAATATATATTTTAGAATTCCTGTGGAATCTCTTATAGAAAAGAAATGGCCCAACACT
>NW_028063954.1:0-391 GCF_054177405.1 Leptonychotes weddellii
AAAGCCTAGGGTGAGGGGCGCCTGGGTGGCTCAGTTGGTTAAGCGACTGCCTTCAGCTCAGGTCATGATCCTGGAGTCCCTGGATCGAGTCCCGCATCGGGCTCCCTGCTCGGCAGGGAGTCTGCTTCTCCCTCTGACCCTCCCCCCTCTCATGTGCTCTCTCTCATTCTCTCTCTCTCAAATAAATAAATAAAATCTTAAAAAAAAAAAAAAAGAAAGCCTAGGGTGCTTGTCGGTTTCAGTGTACAGTCCACAGTGTCTGTGATATAAAAGTACTACCTCATATTTTTTGTATATTTCTATAGAATATATTCACCAAAGGTAATCTGTGCATTTCTTTTTCTTGCAAATTTTAAAAGCCTAACTAAAGACTATGGGTTGCCAGATATAA
>NW_028063955.1:0-391 GCF_054177405.1 Leptonychotes weddellii
CCTGGGTGGCTCAGATGGTTAAGCGTCTGCCTTCGGCTCAGGTCATGATCCCAGGGTCCTGGGATCGAGCCCCACATCGGGCTCCTGGCTCAGCCGGGAGTCTGCTTCTCCCTCTCCCTCTGCCTCTCCCACTGCTCATGCTCTCTCTCTCTCTGTATCTCTGTGTCTCAAATGAATAAATAAAATCTTTAAAAAAAAAAAAAAAAAGATCGACTGACTTAGGTCAGAGGTTGGCAAACATTTCCTAAGAAGGGCCAGATAGCAAATACTTTAACCTTTGTGGGCCCTACAGTCTCTGTCATAACTAAGCACCTCTGCTACTTAGCGTGAAAGCAACCATGGTCACTATGTAAATGGAAGGACATGGCTGTGTTCCAATAAAACTTTATTT
>NW_028063956.1:0-391 GCF_054177405.1 Leptonychotes weddellii
TTTTTTTTTTAAAGATTTTATTTATTTATTTGAGACAGAGAGAATGAGAGAGAGAGAGCACATGAGAGGGGGGAGGGTCAGAGGGAGAAGCAGACTCCCTGCTGAGCAGGGAGCCCGATGCGGGACTCGATCCAGGGACTCCAGGATCATGACCTGAGCCGAAGGCAGTCGCTTAACCAACTGAGCCACCCAGGCGCCCCGGGAAAAAGTTATTTTATATGTACCTATATGTTTACCATTTCTAGTATCCTTCCTTTTGTGAGGATCTGAGTTACCATCTGATATCGTTTTCCTTCTACTTCAAGTACTGTAGTTTTTGTTTTGTTTTAGAACTGTACTATTTCTTCAGTGCATGTCTGCTAGAGACAAAGTCTCAGCTTTTGTTTTCTAT
>NW_028063957.1:0-14781 GCF_054177405.1 Leptonychotes weddellii
CCCAAAAAACAAATAAGTCAAAAAAATGGGCAGAAGACATGAACAGACACTTGTCCAAAGAAGACATATGAATGGCTAACAGACATATGAAAAAATGTTCATCATCATTAGCCGTCAGGGAAATTCAAATCAAAACCACATTGAGATACCACCTTACACCAGTTAGAATGGCAAAAATTGACAGGGCAAGAAACAACAAATGTTGGAGAGGTTGTAGAGAAAGGGGAACCCTCTTACACTGTTGGTGGGAATGCAAGTTGGTACAGCCACTTTGGAAAACAGTGTGGAGGTGCCTCAAAAAAAATAAAAATAGAGCTACTCTATGACCCAGCAATTGCACTACTGGGTATTTACCCCAAAGACACAGATGTAGTGAAAAGAAGGGCCATATGCCCCCCAATGTTCATAGCAGCTATGTCTGCAATAGCCAAACTGTGGAAAGAGCCAAGATGCCCTTCAAAAGATGAATGGATAAAGAAGATGTGGTCCATATATACAATGGAATATTACTCAGCCATCAGAGAGGATGAATACCCAACTTTCACATCAACATGGATGGGACTGGAGGAGATTATGCTAAGTGAAATAAGTCAAGCAAAGAAAGTCAATTATCATATGGTTTCACTTATTTATGGAACATAAGGAATGGCATGGAGGACATTAGGAGAAGGAAGAAAAAAATGAAGGGGGGGTAATCAGAGGGAGAGACGAACCATGAGAGACTATGGACTCTGAGAAACAAACTGAGGGTTTTAGATGGCAGGGGGGTGAGGGGATGGGTTAGTGTGATGATGGGTACTAAGGAGGGCACGTACTGCATGGAGCACTGGGTGTTATACGAAAACAATGAATCGTGGATCACTACATCAAAAACTAATGATGTATTGTATGGTGACTAACATAACATAAAAAAATAAATAAAATAAAATAAAATAAAATAAATAATTAAAATATATGCAAAAAAACTCAAAAAGACAAGAGATAAGTGTTGGTGAGGATGTGGAGAAAAGAGGAACCTTTATGCCCTGTTGGTGGGGATTTAAATTAGTATAGCCTCTATGGAAATCAGTATGAGGTTATAGGAACAGAGAGTTGAATGGTGGTTGCCAGGGAAGAGGGAGTAGGGGAAATGAGAAGATTTTTGTCAGTGAGTATAAACTTAGTTATAAGACAAGTAAGTTCTAGGACTCTGATATATAGCATGGTTATTTTAGTTAACAATACTATATTAGATACTTGAAGGTGATAAGAGAGTAGATATTAAATGTTCTTACCCCACACACATACACACACATATACAAATGATAATTATATGAGTTGATAGATATGTTAACTAACCCACTGTAGTAATCATTTTGCCATATATACATGTATCAAATCATCATATTATATACCTGAAACCTAAATAATGTTATATATCAATTATGCCTCAATAAGTCAGGGAAAATGAATAAACTATTTATCCATGCAATAATATGAATGCATTTCAAAATTATGCTGAATGGAAGAAGCCAGCCAAAGAAGTGAAAACTGTAATTCTATTTATATAAAATTCTAGAAAACATAAACCAGTCTTTGACAGAAAGCAAATCAGTTGCCTGTGAATGATAAACAGAAGGATGGAAGTATTACAGAAAACAAAAACACTCAGAGATGATGGAAAGTTTAATATCTTGATTATGGTGATAATTTCTTGTGCATGTACTCACCAAATTGTTTAAGTATGCCCAGTTTATTGTATATGAGCTATAAATTTATGCATTTATTTTAAAACAGACAATTTACCATTCCATTTATGGTATCTTCCATTTATTGTTCCCCCATGCCGGAACCCTCAGTCTAAAGTTGCTCACTGTCCAGGATTGGAGATAATGGGAATGTATTCTGTTTTTTCACTTCCCTTTATTATGTTGTACTTCTCACTCCTCCATGTCCTATGAATAATGATTGTGGGTAGAGGAAGGATGAGAGACAAAATGACAACAGAGCAAGGGTTTCTTTACATAGCTAGTGATTCATCTTTTTGCTGAATATCTTTTGTAATAAAAAATATCCAAATGTTTGCTTTTACCTAAGGAACACTCCTGTAAATTCTTGATATACTGTCCTCCATAGGCTATAGGGACTTCATATTCTTTGACAAGGGCTAGGATCTTTTTGTGACATATCTTTAATGCCTGCTTTGGAGATGATGTCCTTTTATTCCTCTTGGTAACCTCCTTGGGTATGGAATATATCAAGACAGTTTATAATACATTTTTTTTCCTGTGTTGTCAACATGGCCTTCAGGAAAACATACTCAACTCTAATGTACTACAGTCTGGATCTGCAGGGCGTTCTCTATGTGGACTCCATGGGTTTTTCCTCTCAACTTACAGCTTTTATATTTCTCAAAACTCCTGAGAGTGTATGTACAAGCTCTCCCAAAAACACTGTCACCACATCGTGTTGGTCCCATAGCACAAGTCCTTCTACTGTATGTATATAGGCTTCAAATAAGAGATCAGAAAGGATTTTCAAAGGACCCAATTTGTCACCTTACTTTCGAGTGTTATGGCATTTATCATCCACTCTCCTTAGGTTTGATATTTCAGTTCAGATTCTAAGACAAGAAAAGATGTGTGTGTGTGTGTGTGTGCACATACACTGCACACACTGAACTTCTTTATCATTTTTAGTGACTTGAGGGAGGAAAGGTAGGTTGCAAAAGTTTGGTCTGCTATCTTTATCCTATTCACTGCTTCTCCTCCTCCAATTGATATGATCTTTAATTATTTTAATAAAACTATCAAATATATGGGAAGGATTATTGGAATTATTTTTCTGTGTGGGACATTTTCTGAAGAAGTCCTGAATCAGGTAAATCTGCTGTGCTGACTGAAAGTATGAAATCTTCTCAGACAATTTAAGTGATAATCACATTGCTTAGATGTGGAGCTGGGACAGATCAAGAAGTCTCTTTGTATTCACTGAAATTCATGATGAATGAGAGTTAAGAGAAATAAGGGGTCAGATGAACAGAGTAACGTAACATATCTAAAATGACTCCTTAAAATTATTTAGAAGCCCAGATGAAGATTTTTGATGTATGGCTCAGACAACAGCCTTTCAAAGCATTAGTTACAGAAAATAACCTTAAATAAAGTGCATATTTAAATGTAAATTATTATTTTCTCTAATAAACTTTAGCCATAATGTCTATATGGAGAATATAATAATATGATTTCTCCAAACTCCCCCAAATAGTCCAACCCATTGAAATGAATAAAAATATTACAATAAAAATGAACACAAGACATGCATCTGACAACTATTGAAACCATGTCACTTCTTGTGTTATATAAAAATATTAAAAGAATTGCATTTATATTTTTCAATTGATCATCAATAGAAGAAACACAGTGAAACAAAAGATGCTTCCTTAAGAAATTTCTTTTCATAATTTTTGCAATAAATGTAAAGTTTGAATGTGAAAGCTGAATTGTTTGACTAATAATTATTACCTAATAATTAGATAAGAATGATAAAATACCAAAAAATCTAGTTTTTAAAATAACATACTGACACTTAAATACATAAAAATTGCTTTAAGAAAGATATGTGCATCAAAGTGTTTGGGGAAGAAAATCCATGTTTTAAAGATATTTATTCTATTAGGAGAACATGACTTGTAATAGTATTTTTCATACAAAGAGAAAATGTCCTCCTTATTTCTTTCATGTATTCCCTTTCCATTTCCTGTTCACTATATCTCATTTCTATTCTATAAGCATATCACCCCACTTTGTGCCATACACAGAGCTAATCCATGGTCAGACAAAAGTAACCAAACATTTAACTACCCTTATGTAGCTTACAGTCTAGGGTACAAAGGTGAAGAAATAATCAAAATACAGTGAGAGAAGCAAGATGAAGAAATATCTTAATGATATCAAGTAACTTGTTCAAGGAAAAATAACAATTTAGTGGTAGATGTGGATTTTTCAATCCATGGCTATAAGACACCAAGACCATTGTCACCACAGGGGTTCCCAAGGCTGGTTGTCAGGTTGAGGACATAGGGCTAAAACATGGTAATAAGAAGGACAACTGAATTAACACTTAAGGTAACAGATACATGATCATTTAGGAAACAGATGTAATTGTGTTGAACAAAATTTATTTTGTATTTTTTAGAACAGACTTATCTATTTTCTAATATAAGCATGACATGTCTGTTTTCTCCCTAACATTAATATTTAAGTATTTCAAAGTCTACCACCATCGATCTTAATTCCATGTCTGTTTCCAGTTAATTATGGGCCTCTCTATATGACATCTATGACACTAATCCTATTCAAAATCTTTTATCAAGATAGCCCCTAAAACCTATAGAAACTTCCCACCCCTATCTCAACTGTACCTTACTAATTTTGAAAATAACAGAGAAATTACTAATGAATCATCTTTATTATATTCTCTGTATTCATTAGGGATTTAGCAGTCTTGTATTTTATAGATTATTTTTCAATAGGTCAGCTATTTTTCCTGATTTTTATAATTGAGATATTAAAAACATAAATGAATTGAAACCATGCTTAAAATATGTGAAAACAACAATTAATATTACATGATCTGCTATTAAGGAAGCTTAATTTCACACAAAATTGTGAGAATAGTGATGTGCTTTTTAAGGTGCTCATTTGTTTCCAATACAGTAGATATTCGTAACTTTTTGTCTTATACTCTAATAATTTTTAACACTTATCTCAGGAAAATTTCTTCCACTCCAAGTTTTAAATAACTTCCCATGGCCTCTATAGTCATGGTTCCCAAATGTTAGTTGCATAAGATTTACTGGATAGTTTGTTTAAAAATGGAGATAACCAGCACTGCTGTACTCATTGCAGCATTATTTATAATAACCAAGATATGGAAACAATCTAGGTGTGCATCGATGGATGAATGGATAAAGATTATACAAACACACACCATATATACACATAATGGAAACTGTTCAGTCATAAGAAAGAATAAAATCTTGTCATTAGTGACAACATGGATGAACCTTAAGGGCTTATGCTAAGTGAAATAAATCAGACAGAGAAAGACAAATATTATATGATCTCTTACATGTGGAATCACAAAAACAAAACAATTGAAAACAAGCTCATAGATACACAGAACAGATTGGTGGTTGCCAAAGGGGAAATGTTGTGAGGAGTGAACAAAATGGGTGAAGGAGATCAAAAGATACAAACTTCAAGTTATAAAATAGATAATTCATGAGAATATAATGTACAACATATTCACTATATTAATAATACTGTATTGTATATTTGAAAGTCATTAGAGTAAATCTTAAGAGTTCTCATAACTGGCAAAAAGAAAGAAAAACATTTTTATAACTGTATGGTAGCAAACGGTAACTAGATTTATTGCTATGATCATTTTGCAATATATGCAAATATAGAATCATGTTGTACATCTGAGCTAGTATGTTATATGTCAATTAAACCCCAATAAAGAGGGTGCCTGGGTGGCTCAGTTCGTTAAGCGACTGCCTTCGGCTCAGGTCATGATCCTGGAGTCCTGGGATCGAGTCCCACATCGGGCTCCCTGCTCGGCAGGGAGTCTGCTTCTCCCTCTGACCCTAACCCCTCTCATGTGCTCTCTCTCATTCTCTCTCAAATAAATAAATAAAATCTTTAAAAAAAAAAAATAAAAATAAAAACCCAATAAAGAAGAAATGGATATCATCCTTACACTTCATTCCTAGTGATGCTGATTCAGCAAGATTAAAAAGTAATGTCACTTCTTCAACTCTTCCCCTTCCTCCCAAGGCAAAATTTTGGGGCACTTCCTGCTGGTACTCATGTTGAACTTTGTACTAACTCTATTGTTTTTATTATTTTGTGTTTTAATGATTTGTCTATATGTGTCAGTTTTCAGTCACAACTATATAAACTTGAGGGTAGAACATAACCTTGAGAAAGTCATCCAACATAAGCTTTTGAAGTTTAATCATGAATTCCCTGGTTCATTAAAGAGAAAAATAATTATCTACCATGTTCTAGGAATTGAACTAGGTACTGGAAAAAAATTAAAAATAGAAATACTGGGGCACCTAGGTGGTTCAGTCATTTAAGCTCTAACTCAGTTTCAGCTCAGGTCATGATCTCATGGGTCGTGGGATCGAGCCCCATGTTGGGCTCTGTGCTCAGTGGGGAGTCTGCTTGAGGAGTCTCTCCATCTGCCCTGCCCCCAACTCTCTCTCTCTCCCTGTCTCTCAAATAAATAAATAAATCTTGTAAAAAAGTAAAATTACCATATGATCTGGTAATTCCACTACTGGGTATTTACTCAAAGGACACCAAAACACTAATTCAAAAATATATATGCACCCCTATGTTTATTGCAGCATTATTTACAATAGCTAAATTGTAGAAGCTGCCTGAATGCCCATCAACAGATGAATGGATAAAGAAGATGTGAGAGAGAGACATATATATATACATATATATGTGTGTGTGTGTCAATTATATATATGTATAATGGATATATACATAATGGAATATTACTCAGCCATAAAAAGGAACGAAATCTTGTCATTTGCAACAACATGGATGGATCTAGAAAGTATGCTAAGTGAAATATGTCAGTCAGAGAAAGACAAATACCATATGATTTCACGTATATGTGGAATTTAAGAAACAAAACAAATGAACAAAGAAAAAAGAGACAAACCCAGAAACAGACTCTTAACTGGAGAGAACAAACTGCTGATTACCAGAGAGGAGACGGATGCGGGCAGGGGGAAATGGGTGAAATAAGTGAAGGGGACTAAAAGCAAACAAATTATGAGAGCACTGAGTAATGTATAGAATTGTTGAATCACCTGAAACTAATGTAACACTGTATGTTAATTAGACTTAAATTATTAAAACAAAACAAAACAAAAAAAACAACCTGAGGGCACCTGGCTGCCTCAGTCGGTAAAGCATAAGACTCTTGATCTCAGGGATTGTAAGTTTGAGCCCCACGTTGTGTGTAGAGATTATTTTAAAAAATAAAATCTTTAAGAAAAAAATAAAACTGAGTCAGACTCTG
Source organism: Leptonychotes weddellii (assembly GCF_054177405.1). NCBI lineage: Eukaryota > Metazoa > Chordata > Mammalia > Carnivora > Phocidae > Leptonychotes > Leptonychotes weddellii. Next base: position 7,090 of record NW_028063957.1, read on the forward strand.
TTCTCTCCATCACAGATGTAAAACTACTACTTTAAGTACAACTACAGCTACAGCTACAACTAGTGGTGACAACAATAAAACAACACTACCAAACACTACCACAAGAGCAACAACAAAAACATCTATGGACTCTTTATTATAAGAACACTACTGTGAGTTTTTTGATGAGTACAACTTGTTAAGAACTACTAATAACCTTAATTTCCTTTCCAACAGAAGAGAGAATTACAGCCCAGAGAGACTGACTAAACTTTTCAAGTTCTCCCAGTTAATAATCCATCAAGGCATCATGACTAGAGTAAAATTAAATGTGATAAGTCTATTAATAGACTTATTATTAGACTATTATTAGTCTATTATTATTAATAGACTATTTTGTATTTTAATAATTTCTATGTGTCAGTTTTAAGTCATAACTGCATAAATTTAAGGGTAGAAAATGACTCTCTATTAATAGTTATATGTATATATTATAGAGTCTATTTTACATATATATATGATGGCTAAGGAACCATTGCCTAATAGTGAGGGTGGTGGGTGGGGATCAAAAAAGCTTTACAAAGGAAGTGACATTGAAGGAAGAATAATTAGGTATTTTCCAGGTGGAGAAAGGTATATAATGAGTGGAAGAGAAGAGAGTATTGTGCACTGCAGGAAAAAAAGAAAACAAGTCAAGGTACTGAGGTAGAAACGTATTTCATGCAAAATTTGAGGAACATGGTAAGAATGAAGCACCTAGTGAGTGGTCATATGTGGTGGCTCAAAGGAAAACTTGAAACAGTAGCTTCAACAAGGCAGATAATAGTTACGTTGGTTTCATTTCTGAAAACAGTTTTCCTGGCTCAGGATTGTAGTTTATAAATAGTTTTAGATTAAAATAAATCAGTGGAGGGTGCCTGGGTGGCTCAGTCGTTAAGCGTCTGCCTTTGGCTCAGGTCATGATCCCTGGGTCCTGGGATCGAGCCCCGCACTGGGCTCCCTGCTAGGCAGAAAGCCTGCTTCTCCCTCTCCCACTCCCCCTGCTTCTCCCTCTCCCACTCACCCTGCTTGTGTTCCTGCTCTCACTATCTCTCTCTCTGTCAAATAAATAAATAAAATCTTTAAAAAAATAAAATAAAATAAATCAATGGAAATGAAAAATGAACAGGTATAATTGTTTTTCTCATACATCAAGACTTAGGAAGCACAAAGTTCTCCATATTGACCAGAAAAAAAAATTTTTAAATATTAAAGATGTAATAAAGGTATGTTATCCAATCAGTCTTGACTAACTGAGCACAGTAGCTCCAGCACCAAGACATTATTTGTTAAATACATAATTGAATGACTGATGATAATTTATGCCCTGAAAGTACAATGGTTTTGTCTGGGTTATATCACAGCTCTAACAACTGAGAGTATAAGGACAAAAGAGAGAAAATTTCTTTACTCTTATTATTATTTTATTTTAGAAATTCATAAAGAGAAAACTGATCTTTAATTCAGAAAAATAGCTACAAGAAATATATTCTCCTTATTCATAAAAATATTTTATTCAGTTGTTAAACGTCTTTAAAATATATCTTCAAAGATGTACTAACTTCTGTCATCTATTCTACAGCTTGTCTTCTGCCAGTTGAAGGTCTATGAATGTAACAGTTCAAATTAAAATTGCTAATCCTGGACTTGAAAAAATAGACTGTGGGAAATACGCATTCATAGTTTAACTGGCACATTAGACTTAGAACAACTAATTCTGTCAAGTAACAAAGTGCCCAGTACATTTTCTCTTGTGGATGAATGAAAATGTTTCACAAAATGTTAAAACTCTTCTCATAAACAGCAAAAAGAAATGACTTAATGCAGCATCAGTATACAGGTATCTTATCAAAGCAATGTTCCTTGGAAAACTTTAACAATGGAAGAAGAGGAATGAATTTAATTAGACATTAAGGAGAAAGAACATCAAGCACAAGAATGATTAGATTAGAATGTGTTAATATCCACCTTGGCTCAAAGATAAATTAGACACTTAAGTACTCAGAAAGTTAAATAAAAAATCTTGTTAGGTAAATAATCTGCAGATCTCTTGGCTCCACATGAGCATTAATATAGGTGCTAAATTCAAGGCACCTGGCAAGAGGCAATATTTTATTATACTTCAGTAATTGCTAGTAATGGTATTCTACTGAAATCAAGGACTACTTACTCAAGAAAATAATATAATATTTTATGCTGTGGAGACTGCCTCATGGCCACTGCTATTTCCTAAATTTACTGAAGGTCTTTCTAAATGAATTCTCCATATGTCCTTCTGTGTCCTTATATCCTTTTCTACTTCATCTGGTGCAATCTTACTCAGAAGTAAATATTCGGCATGTCTGGGTGGCTCAGTCAGTTAAATGTCTGCCTTTGGCTCAGGTCATGGTCCCAGGGCCCTGGGATCAAGCCCCATGTCAGTCTCTCTACTCAGCAGGGAGCCTGCTTCTCCCTCTCCCTCTGCCTGCCATTCTGCCTGCTTGTGTGCTCTCTCTCTCTGTCAAATAAGTAAAATCTTAAAAAAAAAGAAGTAAATATTCAATTAAAATGCAACTCCTCCATATCCTCCATAGACTTCTTATGACTGATTGAGCCCTTTTGATACCCATATAATTTCCCTGTTTCCCTAGAGCACTTACAAAGACTTTTGTCATAGTACTTATGCTGATGTGTCATTCTCTTTTTACACATATTTCTATTCAACTAGATTGAACTCAAGAGCAGAGAATATTGAGTGAACTTAAGAGTGGAGACTATTTAAGGATTTTCTCAGATATTGTACATAGTAAGTGATGAATGAACATTTCTTAATGGACAAAATAAATGTAAAAATGGATGAACGAATGAATGAGTGAGTGAAGAATTAAAAAGTCAATGAAAAAATGGATAAATTAATTGAAAAGTGCGGTAGGCAGGCTAATTATCTTCCTTATTTCCAGGAATGCTTTCATTCATTGATCCTTACCTCTCCATAAAACCTGTGTTCCTGTCCTCTGCCTTTATCATTCTCCATCTCTTCTCATTTCTAGTATCTATTGTCCTTAGGACTACTTTTGATTCCATTCTCTCAATTTGTTTCTTTCTTCTCCATCCCTAATCTCACATTCCTAGGTATCTTTAGTATCCATTCAATGTCTTGAGATTTCAAATGCTTGGCCTCTTCATCTTCTGAGATCATCATCTTTTCTGTAAGTTCATCTGCTTTGTTCTTATCAATACTTGAAACTGTTTTTTCCTTTAACATAATAACCTGAAACTCTTATTCCTTAATCTCTCCTTCCTATTCATCAATATGTTTCCTTGATTATCCAGAGATTTACAGGCCCTTTTCTCCTGTACGTCTTCACTTCTTTCCACAAAATTTTACTCCCTTCCCTCTACAGGTCACCATGGTTCATTATGGCCAATGCTCCATTAACAGTATTCTCAGGACTCTTGCCATAATTTTGTGCCAGTTTAGCACTACTAGAGAAAATCTCAGAGTTACTCCAATTTCTGCAACTATAAAGTTATGTTTCTCCCGTTGTTTGCCAATTATTGTGTTCATCCATAGTTCTCCCTCTCTTATTCTACGGAGTGGCTAAACTTTGACTCTTCAGCCTCCATGACTTGTCTATTCCAATCAAAGCATAAATGTTTCTGATAATCTTCAAAATGACTTTAATATTTTCCTTCTCTCTTGCTCTATTTTACTTAATTAAGTTATATTTATTCTTGAGGCTGAACTTAACATCACTTCCTTTATGTAGTCATTCTTTATTCAGATTAGTATTCCCTCCATGTTATTCTTTGCTCATTATATCTCTTTTCTTGCAGTGTTTCAATTTCTGATTTAATTACACTTATTTCTCAATATATTGATAACAACATAGGAGGAATAAATATCTCTCTTTAAATAAAAACAATTTTTTCCAAAGAAATTTATGAAAATGTTTAAAATACCTAAGGATGCAAAGGTGCTTATGATATAGTTCTGCCCCAAAATAACCAATATCCAATCTTACTTCTCAAAATAAATTACATTGAACTATTTCCACTGTTAGTATTTTCTAGGAGATGATCTTACAACTGCATATAATATGCTTATGTCATTGTTTCTTGTGATTTCTATTAAGACATTAACAATTGTCTTTTTATAATAATGGATCAAAATTTGCACTTGATCTTAGCCAAAAGGCCAAGAAGCAATTATAACAGATCAAAATTTGATTTGACCTAACCCAACTTCCCCTCTTATAATTTACACTTATATTTTAAAATTACATTTATAATATCTCTGTAATTTTTTAAGATCTATTTATTTGAGAAAGATGAGAGAGAGAGAGCATGCGAGTAAGGAGAGGGGCAGACGGAGATGGAGAGAAAGGATCTCAAGCAGACTCCCTGCTGAGCACAGAGCCTGAAGCAGGGCTTGATCTCAAGATCCTGAGATCATGACTTGAGCCAGAATCAAGAGTCAGATGTTTAACTGAGCCACCCAGGAGCCCCTAGTTTTGCAACTTGTAATAAAATATGTAGGTTTTTATTTCATGATTTGTTTTCTTACTTTTGTGGTCCAGGATCAATAGACCAATATTTGACTCCTCAATTTGTTACATGACCACATCTTTCTCTTATTCTCCTCCATTCTACCTCCAACATTCTGATAACTCTTCTTTTAAATTTTAAAAATGGATAACCTATGTACTATCATATTCATAATTAAGTCTATAATTTATTGCAATGTATAAAATGGGCCTTTTCCTTTTATACTAAAAGAGCTGAGAGACATACAGGGCATCTAAACATTGACCACATTTTTTTTCCTGACTGTTAACTTATCACCTTTTCCAACTAGTCTGTATAATCAGAATACTAGGATTTACAGAAATAAAGAAATGTATAGAAGTTTTATCATACTATTGTGGAGATCTAGGGTCTATTTCCTGAATATGTGGACTCAGTGGTGTATTAGTAAAACTGTTTCCCAAAATAATAAATAATAAATAAATAAATAAATAAATAAATAAGCCTTTTTGAGTATTTGCAAATTTATGTGGTATAAATACTTACAATGTGGCAGGTTTTTGGGCTACCAACTTAATATCACAGAATGTGTTGTTGGGAAGAGATGTGCTGAATCTGCTCTTTGTAGTCAATACAAGCTGGCTCTAGGGAACCATTGAATAGATGGGAAAAAAAGAAAGAAAAAAACTTACAGGGATTTGAAAAGACTGAAAAGAAGGGATGCTGGTCTCTCGCTTTCCAGCTGGATATTTCATGTATCATTAGAAGAGGAGTAAAATCATGTGGAAGTATTCTTAAAAGAATTTGACATGTATCCTTATTAATCAGAGTTACACATGAACATAGAGACTGCTGTCTGCCTGAATCATTCCAGTCATAAATTCAGGGCAAGGAGAATGGGCAGGAATGACACAGTCTGCAATTTTTTTTTTTTATCTGTATTGGTTATGTTTCCTCAGTTCCAAGTAGATCCAGAGAAGTTTCAGTTTGCCTTGATAGAACCTGAACAAGAAGGTTATATAGGGGGAAACTGTGGAGGAGGGAAAAGGTTTCCTTGACCCTCTTAGAGTCCTTGGCCAGGTCTGAAATCTAAACTGACAAAGACAGATTAATAGGAGAAAAGCATATGAATTTCTTTAAGTTTTACATGACATAGGAATCTTTATAAGGAAATGAAGTCCCTGCAAAATGGTTTAACCTGTGTTTTTATGCTAGGTTTGATGAAGAGTGAAAAGCTGTGGAAATATATGATAGGGGAAAGAATATGAGCTAAGTATTGTAAACTGAGGGAAACATCAAGGCCTGTTCGTTTGGATTCTTCTCAGTGTCCCTTTGTCTTGGGAGATCACGATGTTTCTTTCCTCCTAGTATAGAGAGGGCAACTCACACATGAAGATTTTATGACATGCTTCAGGGGAAAAGGAGAAGGGGAAAGTCAGAGAGAGACCACCCTGCTTCTGCTGTTTTCTCAAAGAGCTTTCTCCTTCAGTTTACAGTCTTCAATATGCCAAAATGAAATATTTTCAGGTAGCATGTGCTGAACCTCATCAGTTGCCAACAAGGGTCCGAGAACTTTTGCAATAACAGGATATTGGGTATATAATCAGGAACAGGAGCTGAGGAAACAATGGAGAACATCATGCCCAGAGGAAACAGTGCAGGATCTAGGTTGAGCTTCTCACACCCATGCTCCATGAAGGAGCTGGCTTTGAGCCCCTTCTATTACTCTGGCCATGAAAAAAAGGACACTATGAAGACACTTCCACGAAGTTGGCTTATAGACTCCATTCACAAAACTTTGCCAAGTAGTCACACTGACTACAAAGAGAACTGATAAATGTGGTCTTAATTCTGTGCAACAGTGTGTCTACTAAAAATTAGAGGGATCATATTAAGTGATATCTAGCAGTCTCTGTCACACACATTCCTACTTGTACTTTGCTATTTTGAGGTCATACATTTTGCTCTATTGCTGCAGTCCTTCCATAAATTAAGCATATGCTCAGGTACTATCTTGGACCAGAAAGCATAATGTCTATCTTGGTGATCATCGTAAACCCCAGGATCTATCATAGTCTCTAGCAATTAGTAAGGGCTCAAAATATATTTGCTCACTGAATGAATAAATGAATGACCAGAACCAAAAGCATCTGGCACATGGTAGTTACTAAATAAATATTCATTCCTTTTTATACTTCATATTTCTAGCAAAGTCAGTTTCTCTATGCATTTAAAACATGGCATAGCTATCTTTTTTTTCCTGAATACTACAGATATTATATTGTACATCTATTTATTAAAGTATGAATTCTGTTTAATTAAATTTAGATGCTCTGTTAACTGAATCCTAGATTGTAAATATTCTTAGAAATTCATCATTTTCGGGGTGCCTGGGTAGTCCAGTTGGTTAAGTGTCTGCTTTCAGCTGAGGTTATGATCCCAGGGTCCTGGGATTGAGCCTTACATTGGGCTTCTCGCTCAGCGGGGAGGCTGCTTCCCCTTCTCCTCTCTGCTTGTGCTCTCCTCCTCACTATCTCTCTCACTATCTCTGTTGCTATCTCTGTCTCTTTCTCAAATAAATAAATAAAATCTTTAAAAAAAATTCATCATTTTCAATATTTTCTTCTTTAATATCCTTATAGGAATTGATAAAAGTAAAAACCATAAACTAATGTATTATTTGATGTTTATCCAGATTATCACTCATCAGTCACAACAGATGCAGTAGCCAAAAGCAATGACAATTATTAACCAAAGCAATAAACCATGGTCCAGCAATTATAATATTTTCCATAAAGTTTAATTCATAATTAGACACATGACATGAACAAAATTGAGATTGGAAAAATTTCACTATGATATCCCAAGACTCATCTTACTTCAAACATTACCTGTGGCTGATCAGTAAAAAACAGTTCTAACCCACAGTATTAGCATTATTTGAAAGATATGCCAGGTAGACCAGAGTTGTGAAATATTTTTGTTTGCAAAAACACACAAAACCATTCATCTTCTAATTAAATACATAGGTAGTATGTCAACAGACAAGCCTCCAGATGCTAAATTAAACATAAAATGTTTTTGCCCACTTTAGGACATGACTAATGAAATAACTATGGTAGGATTATTAGCATACAGAGTATGGATTTCAGAGTTAGCCAAATCTGA
>NW_028063958.1:0-8223 GCF_054177405.1 Leptonychotes weddellii
AAAAGTTATAATTAATAATATCTTGAAATATTATATTAAATATATAATATAATCTATTATAGAATACAAAAAATCTATTAAAATATTGTATAATGTTTGATGATTATATACTATATAATAGTGTTATATAATGGTTACTTATTATATAATACTAATAGATAATATTTTATCGTATAATATGTAATTTTATTATATAACATTTAATATATCATTTTAGTTTGTAATGAATGATTTTCTTATCTAATATTTAAGAAATATAATATATAATATATATAAAATATGACATATACTACCTGTAAGAAATATATATTATACAATATATAAGAATATGTATTTATTTTACAAGTTACATAATAATATATACACACATTATATACACACACTGCGTATACACATACAATATATTAGAAAGTATGAACTAGTATGTAGAACACATCATCATCACTCAAAATTCAAATAACCATTAAATATTAGGCCTGTCAGTTAAAAGAAACTTACAAACACTAATAAAACAGAGAAGACAGTTCAAAAACTGACATGTCCAGGAATAAATTCGCAGAGTCATACCCTTGCTCCAGAGAGCATGAGCCCCACCCCTAAAGGATGCACTATCCCCATGCCCTTCTAAAGGTTGCATCTGACCTGCAGGTTATTCTTGTAGTTAAGCACGCGACCATAATTAATACTTCACTAGACTCAGCAAGCATCGTGCTGATGTGTGGACAATCTCTTAAGGGGACAAAGGACTTTTTTTTTTTAATATTTTATTTATTTGTCAGAGAGGGAGAGAGCACAAGCAAGGGGAGCGGCAGAGGCAGAGGGAGAAGCAGGCTCCCTGCTGAGGAAGGAGCGTGACTTGGGGCCCGATCCCAGGACCCTGGGATCATGACCCGAGCTGAAAGCAGAAACTTAACCTACTGAGACACTCTGGCATCCTGGGGACAAAGGGTTTTGGAAAAAAAAAAACAAGTAGAAAGCTGATCTAGCCACATCCCAAACTATGCTGATTTAACTGATTTAAGCATAAACTCATTAACCTTTCTGTTTCCTTGTTTAAAAGGGATTTGTTTTAGAAGCCACACTGGCCATTTTTTAGAAATGTTGCAGCTAGAAATTAATATATTTTAAAGCCCAGATTACGGAAGATAAAGGTTATAATGGCTTCTTGGTAAGAGAATAATTACATGCAAATTATGAGTTCTCATTAGAGTTGGCTATTGTATTTAGCATAAAGGTTATTTGTAACTTATACCACGTAAATAAAATACGTGCCAATCCTTTTGTTTTTTGGAAATGCATATATGTAAGCTTCTGTGTATGCAATGTATAAAACATGTAAAAGCGTGTGTGTATACGTATGTGCATATGGCAACAGAATAGTCATAAAATCTCTTACAAGACAAAAATACAAGGAAAGAAGGCAAGAATGAAAAGCTGCTAAAATATGTTTTTAAAGTACAAGTTCCCTCGAATAGAGAATTTAAAATATTGCTGAATGCTTGGAGTCTTCAGGACATTCGCTTTGCATGCCGTTCCAAGGACACCATTGTTATGGCTTCTTCCTGAGAAGGTTGTTAACTTGGGAAATGATCTTAAGTTTTATCATCATATTGCAAAGTAGAAACAAACCCACACACAAAAGACACTTCTCTGATTTTTGATCTGCCTCTGGTTTTGATATGATTTTCATAAGCCATGAAGGGGAAAAAAACACAGCATATTGGGAAGATGTCATGCAGAGAAATACCTACTTTTCATTTCTCCCATGTAAACGGTATTAGCTTGGGAATGCAATTAAAAATATTACTAAATGCAGTTAATAGTATTTACAGCGCATCTGCATCGTGTATTTACACAGACTACAAAATAAACATAATTAGCTGTTCATGGCAAACTCTGCATATAAACATGGACAGAAAGTCTTTTTGCATAAAACTGCTCTCTGACTCGAGATACAAATGCGGCAAAATGCCTTGTTTCCAAAGCAGATGATCCTGGACGATAATAAACATCAAGGAAAGAAATCATAATCTTACAACTACAGTAAAGTTACAATGTTAGAGTTGTTTTTACTGTAGCAGGTATCAATGTTTGTGTGTATTTGCCAGGGAATTAAAATATATATATATATATATTGTAGCATGCATATATAGACATATAAACAGTATATGTAAATGTATACATATATGAACATTAATATTTAACTTGCATGGATAGGTTTTAAATGTTAATTTAAATTATATTCTTAGTTGATTTAATATCAATAGATATTAAATGCATGTTTATATATACCTAATATATGTAAAAGTAACCTTTTTATATTTAAGAAACTTAAAAAATTTGGGGCGCCTGGGTGGCTCAGTTGGTTAAGCGACTGCCTTTGGCTCAGGTCATGATCCTGGAGTCCCGGGATCGAGTCCCTCATCGGGCTCCCTGCTCGGCAGGGAGCCTGCTTCTCCCTCTGACCCTCCCCCCTCTCATGTGCTCTCTGTCTCTCTCATTCTCTCTGTCTCAAATAAATAAATAAAATCTTTAAAAAAAAAAAAAAGAAACTTAAAAAATTTAAAATTCTGTGAATATTAGTTTAGGTGGTTCTGCACAGAACACTTTTCAGAAGCTTCTACTAGTAGAAGAAAAAAAAAATCATCCTGTGCTTCAAAAGTAAAATACAATTTTTGAGATGAAAAAATACTCCATCATGTCCAATTGAAGGAAAAGGCTATTTGGAAAGCACGCTCAGTTGTTTTATGGATATGCATGTGGTGCTTCTCCTCGACCCAACCTGTCTCTGCAGCAGTCCCCGCCCTCATTCGTGACCTTTTGTGTTCGTTTCCACATTGAACCCTTATGAATTTGAAACAAATGGCTTCAGTTTAGGTAAATTCCCTCCCGCGTTTCTAAGCATTTCTCGTAAAAAAATGAGCTAATGGGAAAAACACATTTCCTTTTATATCCATCAGAATGATGGGGAAGGGCAGTATCTTTTACAATGCAACTTCATCCATTTTGAACAATGAGTCTTAATTTTAAAGACGGGAAAATCCCATATTTATAATTGTGACTGTTTTCTTGGGGGGGGAATAGTCAGTGATTTTGCTGCACCTACAGCCAGATCTTGAATTAGTTCCCTGGAACCAATATTTGCCGACTGCCCAAGATCCACAAGGGGCTGTCCGTTGTTTGAAGCAACCAGGATGCATTCACTTTCTCTAGCCCATGCATCAGATACTTTAGATTGTTTTTCTCGACACTTACCCACCATCCAATCCATTTCTTCGACATTATCCCCATAGAGTCCGTATTTACTGTGCCCCACAAACTTCTCTTTGGTGATCAGTGGAGTGTGGACATGCAGGAAGGACACAAAGAGGAGGAAGGGGCTGCGTTTATACCTAAGGGGTGAAATGTGAACTGAGTTATCATCACAAACAAAGGCGTTTTCTCCCCTGGGATAGGATTCCTCATCAGCTGAAAGATCTCGCAACAGTTGACAGAGGTTGTCTAGGTCCTCACATGACCAATATCACTCAGGAGATTAACAACTAGCACAGCAGGACATCAGCGGAAAGGCCGTGAGTAGGAAGAAAGAATAGCGGGACATTTGCATTAGCAACAAAATAGTGATTGCAGTCTGTCTTCTGAAGAAAGACTTCTTCATTCCTTCCTCCTCCTCCTCCTCCTCCTCTATGCTGTCTGGAATGTAAATGTGATGGCTGGAGCTTTGGCATTAACTTTGGGCCAGGAGGCTGCTTGCACAGAATCACAGGTAGCAAGATAGAAGGAGCTAAGATGCTAATACATCTTGTTTGCTGTGTTCTGCATTTTAATGTCCCATGGAGCCATTTAAGATTCCTCCTTCACATGCTTTTACAACCGGGCATTATAAAGGGGGAAGGGCATAGAGATTGGGTGTGTTCTATCAAAGACAGCCCATGGGAGTGACAAGCAGAGTTGAGTGACTGCATTCTGACCACTGTGTTAGAGCAAAGGATCAAAGCATATGAATGGATGAGATCCCATTGTCGGACGCATCATCCCCACAGAGTTATACCTTTTCCTCTTCCATCCACTCCCCTGTACCCCATACACACCAGGTCAATGAGCATCCACACCCACAACTCAATCTGCTTCTAGTTGGTAACCTAGAAGGGAGCTGGTATGCAAAGACGGGAGACCATTACCTTCATGCCCACGTGGCTTGTATTGAACACATAAAACCTCAAAATAGGTATCTATACATAGAATCACTCCCTCATTATTCATGGACACAGAAGGATTTTCGGGCTGCTTCTAAGGCAAACCAAAATCAACATCAATCCCAAAGACTGAATCCATTTAGATCCCAATCCATATTGAAGTGATACGGATCAAAGCATAAGGATTCGTTTTTATGAAAAAGAGTGAGCACAATATATTTCTTTACCATTTCAGAGTTTACAATTTGCAGGAAATTTAACATTCAATTTTATTCTAAGTAGAGATTCTACTATATGGCAAATATCGCGCGTGCACGTGAGCACTCACACACACACACACACGCACACACACGAAGGCCCATATCCCCAAGATGAACCCGACTTCTCCAAAACACAGACAAAATTCCCATGCATGGAATCGGGCCGGAAATGACTCCATACCTGTCGATAAAGGCAAGTGCCTCCTTCAGCAATAGGGAAGCCACTCTTTCCTCCCGCATCGGCTGCTGGATGATATCATCGTTTCTCATAAGAATACAGTTCCAACGCCGAGTAAACCCGTAACTGGAGTACCAGGAAATGAAAAACAGGAAGGCAAGAAGAGCGAAGGTGAGGATGACCTTCCACGGAACGGCGAACCAGCGGGCGAACTTGGGGATGAGGAGCAGGAGGGGGACGAGGCTGAGCACCACCGTGGAGATCCAGAGTTTGATCCTGAGCCAGCGGTGCAGCTCTGGTGTCTTGGACGTCTGACAATCGCTTATCAGGCCAAAGGGCAGCCCGTAGAAGTAGTCAAACCCATGGTTGAGGGGGTGGTAACAGTGATCACCCCGAGAGGCACAGCTCAAACCCTGGTGCCACTTGCCTGCAGGAGAAACAAAATGGCAGCAGATACATCTACCTGTTTCTAGAACGTGGGCTTCACTTAGCAAAAGTTAAATACGACTTACACTCCCTTGCAATGGGGATATCTTCTTGGTACCCCAATCACCTCCCTGAGGATGCTAAGAAGGTTCCCATATTTGTCACCAACACTGCTTTCCCTACACCCTGCATCTTTCAGACTAAAACAGGGCAGTAGAAACCCCTTTGCTTGCTGCTCTCTCTCTCCAAAATAAATAAATCTTTAAAAAAATTTTAAAAATAATAAAAATAAATAAAAACGCACTCACTTCTCTGCTAGTAATGATGTCATAAAAGTAGTATACCCCCCACCTCGCCCCCTACAGAATATTCCATTTTGGTGATAGCAATGGATGAGCCCATTTGCTTTTGGTTCCCGTGATTCTTCCAATACCCTGCTCGAGATACTAAAGGTCCTGGGTAATCGTGCATTAAATCCCTACCCCACGCGTGTCCTCACAGCAAGAGGTCGCTGGAGTGGGTCCAGCTGACGTCCCGGGGAAGCTCGGTCCCAGTGAAAGGGGACGTGCACAAGCATGCTTCCGAGCTCAGAGTCCTGCGTCCCATACCTATGAGCCCCGTGCGGTAGCCGCGATGCTGCAGCAGTGTGGCAAAAGTCGTCTCATTGGCGGGCAGACCACCCGAGCCTCCGAGCCAGGTGAGCTCGCGGTTCAGGTTGAAGCGAGATGCCATTCCTGAAGGCACAGGAGGAAGCACCCCATGAGTCCCACAGTCCCTCTTTCTTGACAGTCATGACAAACCCCAGGATTCATCCTCCTCTCCTTGAAGTGTCTCCTACTGAGCCCCCACCGTGCTGTTCTTTCCCGAACGTTCCCTTGCCTTTTTGCCTCTACTTAGCTTGTCCTCACATTTGCCAGACGCGGATGTTCTGTGGGGATCGGGATCACGAGCTCAATACACGACACGCCCGGTCACACTGGAATTTCATATGAACAATGAATAATTTCTTAGTACAGGCATGCCCCCCATGTTGCACGGGGCATACTTGTACTTAAAATCTAGGCACTGATGATTCAAAATTCAAATATAACCGTGCATGTGACTCTGGGGATGATATCCTTGGACCTTGGTTCTGAACTTTGATGTCATCTTTCTACATGGTGAGAAACCCAGGTCTCCTCCAGACCCTCCTCTGAAGTTGAGGTCCTAGACATCTCTATACTTAGGAGCCCAAATCTCAACATGACCAACACAGAGTCCATGGTCATCATACTTCAAACCTGCCTCAACCAAGGACACCATAATCCTCCCCAGCCACCCAATCCATGAATTCCTTTGGGATCCTCCCTCTCACTCAGAGTCACCTCTTCTGTCCAATCCCATGTCAAGTCCTGATAACTCTAACTGGGTAAACGGTTTGGATATTTATCTCCAACGCCATAGCTTTCGAGCAGAGATTCAGCTGGGCTGTGCTTTGATGTCCACAAGCCAATCTCTGTCCACCCTCCCAGGCATCTTCTGAAGAACCCTTCCAGCCCATGTCCCTCCCCTGGTCAAACCTCATTACTGTCCGTCCATCACCCTCTGTTGAAATCTAAATCTGGGGTGGAGTTTACACAGTGTTTGGTAATCTGAGACAACTGATTATTGCTGTGGCTACCTCATTCGCCTAGCGCACTCATGCCTGACTGCATTGTCTATGTGTGCCACTTCCTCTGCTGAGCACACCCTCCCTCCTGACTCCTCACATTTCAAGGAACTTCATCCAGGAGGACTTTCCTCGGATGCTGTAGAGGTCCCTATGGGCTTCCAGCGCTCACTGAACTATTCTTTGCATCTCGACCACTGGAACTCTTGGTGCCTTGAGGTGCATATGTCCTACTTATGTTACAACTACCAAGAATAAACCTATAAATGAAAGGCATCACACAACCATGCACAACCAATAAAAAAAATCAAAATATGTTAAAATAGCATTGTGATCCAATCTGCTTCTTGTTTTTCCATTCTCAACAGAAACAGGTACATTAAAAAGGATGCCTTTTGCCAAATCCTAAAAGACAAAAGCCTACCTATCATTTTCAAGAAAAGTGGTTACATCTTTTAATTAATTATAAATATATGTATAGATGTTAGTGTGTGTATAAAAATTTGACGGAGCAGAACTTTGATCCCATCTTGCTACATGGTGAGAAACCCATGTCTCCTCCAGACCCTCCTCTGAAGTTGAGGTCCTATGTAGACGTCTCTATACTTGGGTAGAAACTTAGATGGATAGAAACTTAGGGATTGGGAATATCGGTAACTTCTACATCATAAAAGGTTCAATATGTTGTAGCTGAGTATAAAAATTGATATCCATAATGTTGATTCTACAACATCATCTTGTGTGTGTGAGAGAGAGAGAGAAAATGTATGAGTCTCCTTCTTTTCCATGTTCTTCTCAAGAGCTTCTTCTGGTTCCAATCGCATGCCCGGACACTGGACAGACCCACTTTTCTTGGAACTATGACATGCTTTCTGCTAGCTTGAAGACAAAAGGAACATATTGAAGGCTCTGACTACAAGTACTTGCAGATCCTACAAGCAGCTGGGATATTGCTCTCCAGAAGCCCAAACCCTTCGTTGTATGCACACAGGCGAGCAGGCTTGGTGGACCCTGGCAAGAGACCCACCTGTTTACGCTGTATAGCGTCAAGGTAAACAACACGACCCCCATTCGCAAGTAGATTCTTAATACCAGAAGTGACCTTTTGAGAATCCTTACGAAGAGTAGCAAAAAATAAAGAAGAAGAAAGCATGACATAAAGACAACACTGTCCTTGCATTGCCCTGTCGCACCTGATCGGATGGGGTACCGGCCCGTCAGGAAGGCAGCCCGACTCGGGGTGCATACGGAAGCAGCTGACAAGTGCTGGGTGAGCCTCACGCCCTCGTTTGCCAGGCGGTCAATATTCGGTGTGCTGCGGACAGAAGGAGGATTCATCACGCGGGTTTCTAATTCTCAACGAAACAAAGAAGATTCAAAGCCATTCTGTTCTGAGTCCAGCTGACTCTGTTTCCAGTAAACCTAAAATACATGCCTTTTAAGCTTCAATCCATCTACCTGTTTAGAGGCCTCCTCGATGGTCACAAGGAAATGGAAAGCAGACTTTAAAACAGT
>NW_028063959.1:0-391 GCF_054177405.1 Leptonychotes weddellii
TTTTTTTTTTTAATATTTTATTTATTTATTGGACAGAGAGAGACACAGTGAGAGAGGGAACACAAGCAGGGGGAGTGGGAGAGGGAGAAGCAGGCTTCCCGCCGAGCAGGGAGCCCGATGCGGGGCTCGATCCCAGGCCCCTGGGATCATGACCTGAGCCGAAGGCAGCCGCTTAACAACTGAGCCACCCAGGCGCCCCTCCATTAGGAACTTTTAAAAATATAAATTAATGTCTTGGTATTGTGGCTTCTGTAGCAGTCTCTTGTGTTTTAGAAGAGCATGAATCAATTCACCAAGGCTACAGCCTCTTACATTGTAAACCAGTGAAATTAAGTTTGTGAATCTGAAAAGCTGAAAAATTACTCCTGGGACTGAGGAAAATGTGAGAATA